>NW_021963218.1:0-144288 GCF_901765095.1 Microcaecilia unicolor
CAATACAATCCCTTCGGAGCTGAAACTTTCATCAATGGCATTAAAAAAAACCTTCAAAAGCAACCATCTTTAATATTAACTGAATATTTGTTAAATATTCCAATTCACTTATTTTCAAAATCCATAGTTCCTTGTACTTATTTTATTGAGTTCTGTTCATAATCTTATATTTAAAAGAGCCATCTTTATATTTCACTCTGTAGTCTTAGGTCCCACAACGCTCTGTTGTATCTAATAAATACTTCCTAAAAATATTCAATTATTATTTATTTATTTAGATTTTGCTCACACCTTTTTCAGTAGTAGCTCAAGGTGAGTTACATTCAGGTACTCTGGATATTTCTCTGTCCCAGGAGACTCACACAATCTAAGTTTATACCTGAGGCAATGGAGGGTTAAGTGACTTGCCCAAGATCACAAGCAGCAGCAGTGGGATTTGAATCGGCCACCTCTGGATTGCAAGACCAGTGCTCTAACCACTAGGCCACTCCCCCACTCCATGCAGAAGCAGATGATATTCTTAGTGATTGGTTCAGAGCCTACGTGAGCTAAGGGGCTCATTTTCAAAGCACTTAGACTTACACATTCCATAGGTGACTACCGTAGATGTGGGGAACTAGATATTCAAGAGTTACATCACAACGTTCCACAGCCCTTCAACCCCAGGGTCACCCATTCAAATCCAGCTCATGTTAGTAGGGTGTTAAAAAAAATGAAGACCCCCCCCCCCCCAATACAGGACCTTACTGTCCTGATACGAGACGACAGGAATAAAGAATCAACAAGTGTGTTCACAAAAATAAATGCATCACAAGGTACTATACCTTAAACAGAAAATCAAGAATACACAATTACAGATATCCAGAGTGCATTTCCAAGAGACATCTACAGTACCCTGCACAGATAGAAGCAGAGTGTGCCATTTCTTAATAAAAAACACCGCCAATTTACTGTTACTTTGACTACATTGCTGGTGCAGCAATAGAGATCAATCATTTTACCTCTTGCCTATGAGAACTATTTCCTTTCAGGGTACATATGCCAAACGCTGGTATCCTGCAAATGCCAGCTGGAAAGGTTTCCCACAACGTTAAAAAAAAAATCTCATTCCAATTAGCAGCATGAAAGAGGCACTGTGAACAGACACCCCGGCCACATTGGATTCTACTGGCACAGGAAACTTCCAACAGGATATGGACCAAGGCCCTTGCTTAATACTTTATGAGTACCAAGGAAGTATCTTTCAGTTTTAAACTTTCTGTAACGTTTTGCAGCGGAAGGCTTACATTCCTCTCGCTCTGCTTCTCTTGTACTTACAAAAAACAGTAAAAAAAAAAAAAAAAAAATCCAGTGGAAACAAGTGAAAAAAAGGGAACCAGGTTATTCTATGCTCAAATGCCATGTTGTTTACTCTGAACATACCTGTGGCTTATGACTAAGCCCATATTTGATTTGGACAGCAGCTGTTTAAAATGTACCATTGCATCTTAAATAACCATAAGAACATAAGAATAGCCATACTGGGTCAGACCAATGGTCCATCTAGCCCAGTATCCTGTGTCCAACAGTGGCCAAGCTAGGTCACAAGTACCTGGCAGAAACCCAAATAGTGGCAACATTCCATGCTACCAATCCCGGGGCAAGCAGTGGCTTCCCCATGTCTGTCTCAATAGCAGACTATGGACTTTTCCTCCAGGAACTTGTCCAAACGGTTTTTAAACCTAGATACGCTAACTGCCGTTACTACATCCTCCGGCAAAGAGTTCCAGAGGTTAACTATTCGTTGAGTAAAAAAATATTTCCTCCTATTTGTTTTAAAAGTATTTCCATGTTCCATCAGAAAGAGAGGGGGATTGTTTTTCATGATCTATTGCTTTCTGATCTACTCTCTGAGATCCTGCTGTGTACTTGTGACCTGGGATTGGTCACCATCAGAGCCTAGGTGCAAGATTCGGTGAGCTTTTGTTTGGCCCAATACAGCACATACACAGCTCAGCAGAAAAGCTAATGGTGTTTGGTTTTTTAATGAATTTGTCTGGATGGATGATGTGCCCTCCATATGAGCTCCAATTCCACAAAAGCTACGTAGAATACATGCAGCCCCAGTTTAGACAGAAATAAATTGAAACCGAGACATCCAGGTCAGGATGTCTCAAGTTCAGTAGCATTTTCGAGCAGAATCTGCTGAAGTAAGGCTGCTCTACTATACAGAGAAATGGGCATTTATGTGTTGAGTGCAGGCACCACAAACATCAATTTTAGAAAAATAAATGTAAAAAAAAATTTTAGCAAGTTGAAAACCTGCAAATAAACACGTATTTTGTCAATGACTGTTTCTTAAAAATATCCCAATGGAGAGCCAATATACCGGAAAACTATAACTTTATGGGTAGTGGGGAGAAAGCCCCCTCTTCCACGTTAAGAGCTTGATAGAAATTTTATACTTCTATAGATAACTGTTCAGAATTTGAGGATTTTGTTAAATTCAACCTTAAGTGGATGTCCAAGAACTGTCATCTATATCTTATGATCTACAAAAACTATCCTAGGAGTTGGTCTTTTCTTTTATACACTATTGTAATGTTTTATATTTAGGAATAATGCCCAATTCATTACCTTGATTACAGCTAATTCAAAATATGGTAGCTAGACTTATACTGAATAGATCAAAGTTTGAAAAGATTACTGCACTGTTGATGTCTTTGCATTGAATGCCTGGTAAAGATCATATTGTTTAAGGTTAAGTCTAGGTTTTTTTTTTTTTTTAGGTTTTATATGCGATAAGCCCAATTTGGACAATTTTTTGTCTACGTTCTACTGGCAGAACGGGTAGACAGCTTCGTATAAATAATTGGATTTATCATTCTTTTCAAACATATGCTTACTCTCACCTTGAAAAGTTTATTTTTTTGCAGCAGCTCCACAATAATGAAATTCTCTCCCTATGAAATTAAAGTTTGGCTCACATTGTAAACATTTTTCTAAATTCTTAAAAACTCGGGTTATTTCAAAAATATGTAAGTATGTTCTTAATCATTTTATAGCATTGTGGTGTATATTTAAATTTATTGGAAGTTTTCCGGGATTCTATATAAACGAGCCTTAATGTCTGCGCAGAAACAGAAGCATATTCTAAACAGAAGCATATTCTAAGTGCGTAACTTAACTGTTTAACTAATCAGCGCTGTTAATTGGATGTTAATAAGCAATTATCAGCACTAACTGGCATTAAGATTTTCGCGCGCAACTTGCTAAGCGTATTCTGTAACATGGTGCGCCTAAATTCTAAGTCGCATAATTGAAAAGGGGCATGGCCATTTCTAAAATCTGTGTGCGTTGTTATAAAATACACCCACTCAGCCCCTAATTTAGGCATTAGGATTTACAAATATTGCGTAAATGGCCGCAACTAAACTTGGTCACACGGAGAGGCACTCTGCGTAATTCTATATACCACACAAAAATTTAAGCCTATCCTATAAAATTTAGGAATGCTATACAGAATATGCCTAGGCATATATTTTTTTCTGCATGGAATTTTCAAGCACCATATGTAGAATCTAGCTTTACTAGCCGTTGAGCCCGTTAAAATGGGCTAGTATTGGAATGGGGGTTTTCCAAGGCCCCCCCCCCCCTCCCGAGGTCGCCGCTACCGGTACCCCCCGCCCTCCCCGGAGTCCCGCAGCAGGCAGATCAGCTCCCATCGGCCTGCCTTCTCTGCCTGTGTCCCCCCTTGTGTGACGTAACGTCGGCGAGGGCAGAACACAGGCAGGGAAGGAAGGCCACGGCAGCTCAGCTGATCTGCGCTGCGGCGATGTAAGTTGAATAGCGAAGAGAGGGCCCCGGCCGGGTGAGGGGTGGCGACCTGGGCGGTTCCCTCCCTCCCCGTCGTGGTTTCCCTCTCTGTCCCGCCCCCATCATCACGTATTGACGCGGGGGCGGGACAGAGAGGGAAGTCTCTACTGCGCATTTGCGGGTAAGTACGGTCACTCGCAATTTATATGTTTGATATGTAAACCATCTTTAGCTTTTGGATATTGATGGTACATAAAAAAATATATGCATTATTTTTTTTAATTTATTTAATTTACTTTTTTTTTGAGATTTACTAACTGCCTTTATGAAGAACTCACCCAGTACAGTTAACATAAAACTTATAATGTTAACAGCATAATTGTAAAGATAAACTTGAAAACAATAAATTGAAACCTACCATTATGTAATGGCATATACAGCTTTATCTTTGCCAGTTTAGAAATAGACATGGATACCTGGAATGCCACCCTCCCAGTAGAAGTGAAGACAAAAACGATGACAAAATTTTAAAATATGTGGAATAAAAGGATCCCTAAATCGAAAGAGAATGGCATTATAAACAAAATTTAACACATCAATAGCTATGAGTTCAGTTATGATGGGCAGGAGTGGGCTTCGATGGCAACTCCAGTAGTTGGGAAGTAAGGCCGGTGACGGACAGACTTCTACAGTCTGAGTCCCGAAAAAAAGTTGGATCAGGATCAAGTATGCATATTTTATACCACATTCATATCGTATGCTATGAGTGTGGGGGAGGGAAAGACATCTTAAAGGGGTATGTAGTGAGTACAATGCTAGTAATGCTATTGGATTGGTTGTCATCATGAATTGATTATGAATGCGATCGCTGAGCAGACTGGATAGACCATGAAGGTCTTTATCTGCCGCAGTGGCATAACTACGTGGGACCACGGGGGCCTGGGCCCCTGGTTTGGCTGGTGGGGGTCCCCAACCCCCGCCAGCTGAAGCCTTCATCCAGCGCTGGTCTCCGGAGCCGCATTGCCTGCCCTCTCTTCCCCTCACAGACCAGGAGTGGTGGAAATGAAAACGGTAACGGAATTCAAACATGCGTGGGATAAGCATAAAGGAATCCTGTGCCGAAGGAATGGATCCTCAGGAGCTTAGTCAAGATCGGGAGGCGGGGCTGGTGGTTGGGAGGTGGGGATAGGGCTGGGCAGACTTATACGGTCTGTGCCAGAGCCGGGGTTGGGAGGCAGGGCTGGGGAGGTGAGGATAGTGCTGGGCAGACTTATACGGTTTGTGCCTGTGCCAGAGCCGGTGGTTGGGAGGTGGGGCTGGTGGTTGGGAGGCGGGGATAGTGCGGGGCAGACTTATACGGTCTGTGCCCTGAAGAGCATAGGTACAAATCAAAGTGGGGTATACACAAAAAGCAGCAAATATGAGTTATCTTGTTGGGCAGACTGGATGGACCGTGCAGGTCTTTTTCTGCCGTCATCTACTATGTTACTATGTATGTTTTAGTTAAAAACTGAGCATATGCGCATGCTCAATTTAATTAAAACAAGCAACCTGGGCACGAGAGGTAGAGAAAACAGGCAATGTGGCGGCACCGGAGACAAGCGTTGGACAAAGCCTTCATTTGGCGGGAGTTGAAGACCCCCGCCAGCCAAGGTATGTGCGGCGGCAGTGGGTGGGGAGCGGCGGAACAAAATGCCCCGCCCTGCACTTTGAACTCTGGCCCCTCCCATCTCAAGGTCTGGCTACACCCTTGATCTGCCGTCATTTATTATGTTGCTATATATTTTCCTGACATTGCCACAGAAATCAGTAGCCCTTGCCAGTTTTGCTGGGGGACTGGCGGCAAAAACCACTGGGGAACTTAAAGGGAGCAACCTCCTATAGTGGAGTGCTGGTCAAATGGAGCAGTATGCCAACACCTAAACATCCTTGATAGCAGGTGTAAACCCTAATGTTGATCTATTAAGACATGGACATTTATTCCCCTTCTGAAGTGGGGAATAAATGTATCCTCTAGGAATGCCCCAGTCCTGCCCAAAACCTACCTCGACCATGTTCCCTTGCCATTTGCATGCATTTAGGTTTTAGATAGTCATATCCCAGCTTTGTAAAATGGAAATGTAGATGTTTATCCAAAATAAACATTTAAGTGACAGTTTATACACTGCAAATAGCCTTTCTAAAATGGCCGCCACTGCTTCTCCCTGAAAGCCTATGTAAAATTTTAAAAAAAAATGAATATAAAAAGGGAAAATAAAATGACATCTGGCAGGCTCCCAACCACCTTTCTGGGCAGAATAGATGGGGCACTTTGGCCACCAAATGTCATCATCTACTAGGTTACTATTTAGGCAGGGAATTTGAAGAATAGAGAGGAAACTGCTTGGAACAAATGGGGGAAAAAAAAGGAATGTGGCACAAATCTCCCAGTCTACCCCCCTATCCCCTTTCAAAATTTCTAGGGATCAGAGGGAGGTAGATTTGGCCTTGGACCCTCCTGCCGATGACCCTCTCGACCCCCCCTCCCGCCGCCAACCCTCCCCCGCCGTCGCCGTGGGCTACCTTTGCTGGCGGGGGACCCCAATCCCCGCCAGCCAAGGTCCTCTTCTTCCCGCAAAGGCTTCGTTCTGTTTTTGACGTCAGACTCACAGAAACAGGACGTCAAAAACAGAACGAAGCCTTTGCGGGAAGAAGAGGACCTCAGCTGGCGGGGATTGGGGTCCCCCGCCAGCAAAGGTAGGCGACAACAGCAGCGGGGGGGGGGGGTCAAGAGGGTTGTCGGCAGGAGGAGGGTCTTCAAAGTTGTTGGTGGTGGCGGGGGGGGCTAAAATGTGCCCCCTCACCTCGGGCTCTGGACCCCCCTCCCGCCGAAGTCTGGCTACGCACCTGCTACATACACCGTATCCTTACCAGCATCATGCAGAATTAGTTTTGAATAAGTCTGTCAACATGATAAACAAAAGAATACACAAAGTGTGTGTATACACATTACAAAAAAATTAAAAATGCATTACAGTATGATTTTGTTTTACTGATTCCAAACTTTCAACCTGAACGTACAAACTAACTGCTGTTAGCAAAGAGTTCCAGAGCTTAACCCAGTGGTTGCCAAACCTGGTCCTGGAGGCACCCCAGCCAGTCAGGTTTCAGGATATCCACAAAGAATATTTATGAGAGAGATTTGCATGAATTACCTCCACTGCATGCAGATCTCTCTCATGAATATTCACTGTGGATATCCTGGAAACCTGATGTCTCCAGAACCAGGTTTGGGAACCACTGGCATAACCATTCGTTAACTGAAAAATATATTTCCTCCTACTTAACGCGAGTTAACTTCTTAACGTGTTAACTGCATTATTAATGCACAAAATGCGCAGCCCTAGTTAAAAGCCATCTTCCATTCATTCCCCTCCCCAGTGTAGGTAGATCAGACTGTACACCCCCCGAGAGGTCCAATTTTTAATAAATCTTAATGCCATTTATCTGGAACAATCAGTACCTCAAGGCATATAAACATTTTCTTTAAACTTATCCTGGAGTTTTCCTGCTGCTGTATTCAGCGTGTTTAGAACTTGCTTCAGATACATTTCATACAACAAAGAGCTTGATTCTTCATCCAGGCATAGTTGAATCAGTTAAGCTATTTTGACTGGACACAGGTGGGAGTCTATTTAACTTATTACGGGCCTTGTTAAGGCAATTTTTGGAAACTGAAATAATTTGGGTCTGCTAAGACAAAGGATGTGAATATTTACGCAATCAAGACTGTTTCTTAATTACTTTTTGAATATTTCTGTAAACGTTCTCTCACTTTAAAAGTTTAGAGTGTAGATAGGGAAACAAATCCTTGTTTTAATGCATTTTGAATAGTATTTTTGAGACAGCAGAAGGTGAAAAATGGAGAGGGGTGTGAAAACCTTGCAATGCACTGTACGCGTGTTTATGTTTATTGCAGAATTTGATATACTGCCTTTACATTACTAAGGTCAAAGGGGGTTTAAAAATGACACAAAAATCAATTACAAGAGAAAAGAAATCCATAAATCATAGCCAAGATTCACACACCATAGAGAAAGTCAATCTCGTACAAATCATACTACAAAACAATAAAAACTAAATTAGCTTTATAAGGCTAAAATAAAATTAAAACCTAGAGCCTAACAAATACTTCTGCTTCCATTTTCACAATTACTACTAGTCTACTTAGCTCAGAGTGGTTCCAAATGCTAAACTGAAAAAAACAGTCTTTTAAGGGACGATCTAAATTGAAGAAAAGATAGCTTAGAACGAATTGGAGGTCATTCCAGAGTTTCGGGGGCCAGGAAAACGAAAGTAGCAGACCTGGTAGATTCATAGTGCGCATTATGAGGGGAGGGAAGGACAAGACCGTCACCGTCTAAAGAATGAAGGGTACGAGCTGGCGTGTACAAAATAGTGACAGAGGAGAGAGATGAAGGACTACCAAAATGCAGAACCGTGTGTAAGAATCTTGAACTATGACTGGAAAGAAATCGGAAGCCAATGCAGTTGATGAAAAGCTGGTGCTACATTAAGGGGCCCTTTTACTAAGGTGCGCCGAAAAAATGGGCTACACTGGTGTAGGCGCATGTTAAAAAAAGCCTTTTTTTTTTTTAATTTTTGCTAAAAATAAACATGCAGCAAAATAAAAATTGCCACGCATCCATTTTGGGTCCGAGACCTTACAGCCAGCCACTGACTTAGCAGTAAGGTCTCACGCATTAACCGTGCGGTAATCGTCTACGTGCGTACAATGATGATTACTGCCCAGTTTCTGCCACGCGCCAGAAAATAAAAATTTTCCAACGCACTTCAAAAATGAAATTCCTGAAAGGGCCATGCGTAGCCGGGTGGTAACTCAAAATTGACCCACGTTGGGCATGCGTAGGCACCGACGCAGCTTAGTAAAAGGGCCCCCAAGAGTTGAAACTTGTGAGCAGTAGCACCATCAGCTAGACTTGACTTCTATCCACTACTCACCTCACCCTGTACCCTTTATCCCCACCTCTTTAATTCCCTTACCTCTTAGTTTTCTGTCTGTCCTACTTAGATTGTGAGCTCTTTGAGCAGGGACTGTCTTTTCATGTTTGGTGTACAGCGATGCGTATGCCTTGTAGTGCTATAGAAGTGATAAGTAGTAGTAGTAGACTTCAGTTACTGGTAATGATCTATTCACTCACTTCCCATAAGCACTCAAATCTCCACATCTGCACACAAATGCAGTAAAGCAGCAGTAAAGATACTTTTGAGGCTGTACTCCCTCCACCTCACTCTCTTCATTCATGTAACTTGTTGGGCTCCACTCCCAACCGAGTCCAACATTTCATCACTTTAGAGTTAAAAAGTTCCATGTCATAGTCACCTAAAAGTGGACACAGAACCTTATATAATTTGTAAGGTGACGACTGATTTTGTTTCCTGTGATCTAACCAAGATTTACAAGCCCAAAGCTTTTATATTTGTATTCCAATCTAAACAAAACAAAAAGAAAAAGCTAACGCACCTGCCCAACACTGTTCTTATTATGCCAGATCATTCACATTCCCAGAAGCGGATGCTCAAAGGCTCGTAGTCGAGTCCTTTTCTACCGCAAAACTAGAACACAAAATAAAAAAATAGCTGGGGCATGCTCCAACTAATGAGCATGCAAAATTACTACCATGTTAAAAATTGCAGCAGCAATCTGCAGCTTAGCACAAAATGTCAACTTTCTGGTCAGTGCCTGAGCAGTGATTGGCTCACATACTGACAGAATAGATGGCATTAAAAACACACACACACACACACACACAAAAGCATGCCAAACGGCATGCATCGGCCCCTTTCCCCCAACTTGACATTTCTTCCAGCCCTCTCTCCCCCCCCCAAAAAAAATATATATATATCCCTGTGTCCAGCAGAGCCCACCCTGCTCCCACATGACCGACTGCCCCCCCTTCCTAAAAAAAAAAAATGCCCTAGTGGTTGAGTGTGTCCCTTCTCCTCCTCAGTCTAAAAAGGTCCACCCCCTACCCTCATACCTCATATGAGGCAGGAGCGACATACTTGCTCCTGCCTCCAGGCACTGTCATCTTTAAAATGGCAGCACCCCACGCAGTGCATCCTAGTATGCACTTTCTATCTTATATAGTAAATCAGCCCAGCCCCACCCAGTGCATCCCAAAATGCATCACGCAGGGCACCATTTTGAAAATGATGGTGCCCAGAGGCAGAGTGAGTGAGCATCACTCCTGCCTTCTACAAGGTATGGGGGCCTCTGGGGGGGGGAGGGGGGCTTCCACTAGACTACCAAGGCAATTTGTGACTGGAAGGAGGGGAGAGGGCTGGGGAGGGGGGCACTGGATCACCAGGGCATTTTTTTTAATTGGAGTGTGGAGGCCGATGCTCACTATGGGTTAGATCAAGTCGGGAGGTGGGCCATTAGACCACCAGAGTATTTTCTTTTATTAGAGGAAGGGGGGCCGGGTTAGGCCAGGCTCAGCTTGGCTTGGAGGGGGGGGGGCAGGAAGCATTCCAGGGCTGGGTAATTGGGTTTGAGGGAGAGAAGGGGTGATGCTAGACACCCACCCTCTCCACCCCCCTTCCTGTGACCTGGCATAAAGTTTCCCCGCTTAAATCCACAAGAGAAACTTTTTTTTTTTACCATGGCTGCAGGCTGGGTAATAACTACATTAACAAGCATTTTAACGCAATCTGCGCTAAAACCACTGGAGCATTCAGCGTACCACATGCACACAAACCTGGCATTAACCCCATGTTAATACTGCAGTAGTTTTGTGCATCAGTACCCCCCCCCCCCCTTCCCCAGTTTCCACATCACTGCATAAGGCCAGCATCAGGCAAGATGAGGGAAGTTTTTGAGAGGAGATTCTCCTTTCCCAAATGAATTCTTAGTTTGGTTTAGTTTATTTAGGGATTTGACATACTGCCTTTTGATCCTTGGAGGAAGCAAGGAATTTACAAAATTAAAAGTTAAAAATAGAAAGGCCGATACCTTTTACTGACTCACCTTTTGAATAATCCAGATAATAACTTATCAGGCTGGGACGATACGCCACAACCTTGCTAGAAAGTGGTAAGTCAGAATTTCTCTAGGGTGCTCTCTCATGCTGGCTTGAGGACAGGAAGTGGTAAAAGGGAAAATTGCTGAAAGAGAAACAGCGGTGGACGGCTGACTGAAAAACAGTATGAAAACTTGCTTCTTCCCAAAGCCTCTGCTCTAGCTGAAAGCCTATTTCCATTTTCCCTGCAAAAAGAATTCAAAGGCTCTTCCCTCTTCCTCCTCAATGCAACACAGGCCTGTTTAAGTGTATGCCAAGTTCAAACAACCACAGTAGGTGAAGAGAAGAATTGCTGAGCCTAAGCAGTGCCTCCCCTACCTGAAAAAAATAGCAAGATTTTGTGTTTTATTTATCAGCAGTTAACAGGTTTGATATTTCCCCTAAAGGCCACTCATTTTTCGGTGAAACATAATTGCACTGCAGCCTGTTTGTGTGTGTGTTTTGTCTGTCACATTTGTTTGATGTTTTAATTCTTGGCCTCCTGACTCCTATGTTAATACAGCAAATTTGGCTGAAATGATAGTGAACTGGGTGATGATTTCTCACCGATCAAGATAGTTCCCTGATGAAAATTTGGATTAAAAAAATAGCACCTAGTTTTTTGGTCTGACACTTAACATTAACCAATTTAAAATGTTATGTGACCCAGGTGGCAAAAATGTGCTGGGGCTAGTATATAAACCATCCTCCTATATAATAAGTCTCACCTCCAACAGGAGGTGCTTGGGACCGTGCCTGCCGGAAGTGGTCTGCTAGGCAGGCATGCTCTGACCTCATGTGACATCAGTGACAGACAATTTGGCAAAGCAAAACATCTGAGTGCTAGGCCATTAGGACACAGGGTTGATAGGAGAGTTTTAAAAGACTGAAGGAACCGAAAGTGTTAAATGGGGGAGGGGGGGGGGGGAGTTCTGAACACTGAAAGACTGAACATTTGGAACAATCTGAATGCTGGCCATTAGGACACAGGGTAGATAGGAGAGTTTTAAAAAGACTGAAGGAAACGAAAGTGTTAAACTGGAGAAGGGGGAGGGGGGTAGTTGTGAATGACAAGACATGCAAATTTAGGACGGAAAACAATCTCAATGCTGGCCATTAGCACACAGGGTACATAGGACAGTTTTAAAAGACTGAAGGAACCAAAAGTGTTGGGGGGGGGGGGGGCAAGTTCTGAATGAATGAATATGAATGAAAGAAATGAAAAATTTACGAGAGGGAACACAATCTGAATGCCAGGCATTTGTACACAGGGTAGATAGACACTTTTTTTTAAAAAATGAAGTACGTGAAAGTATTACATCTTGGGGGAGGGGTGAGGAGGAAAGCGGTGGGGTATCCGGATACTGGGCGTTAGGGCCACGGGGGTACATAGACATTTTGAAAGCCTTAAGGAACCCAAAGTGTGGGAAGGAGGAGGAAAAGGAGGGGAGGGAACGGGGTGAGGGGCATTAGGAACAGGGGAGGAGAGGGGTCCTGTCACACACTCTCATTCTCACACAGACAGTCTCACTCTGTCACACGCCCGCACATTCGCTCTGGCTCATCTCTCTCAAACATACACACTCCCAGGAAAACCTTGCTAGCGCCCGTTTCATTCGTTCCAGAAAACGGGCCTTTTTTACTAGTGTTCAATAACGTCCTAGTTCACCCTCAGGCTGGAATCTTTGATAGCTTTAACCATTAAAACCTCACCCACAGCTAGCCTGTCCTGAAGGAAATTCACAGGATGGTTTTACAGTCACCTGATGGGTATCTAAAACTGCCTTCAAGGTAAAGGGTCATGGATTTGATATACCATCCTTTCTGTGGAAACAACCACAGCAGTTTACATATATATTACATGCAGGCATTTTCTCTTTCCCTAGTGGGGTTTCCGATCAAGTTTTTTTTTTTAATTGTACCTGGGGCAATGAAGGGTTAAGTGACTTGCCCAGGAGCTGCTGTGGGACTTAAACCAGTTCCCCTGGTTCTCAGCCCACTGCACTAATCATTAGGCTACTCCTACTGTATATACAAGGGCAGAGTGCCAGCAGGTTCATGGGAAGTCCTGACAAGTCTGAACTGTAAAATATGTATATGACAGTAAAGACCACAAGCTCATACAAGCTGCTCATTTTCCCTGTCCTACTGGAACACTGCAGAGCCCCTTTCATCTCCAGCTTTATCCTTGGTTTCCAAAACCTCACCTTGAGGCTGTGGCAATGACAGACAGGCTCTGCTGGTCGATCTAACTCACTTCTACACTGCATCTTTATTTCTAAACTAACCACTGCAGTGAATCTCTTAACAGCATAATTAAAAAAAAAAAAAACACTTCAGGGTATTTGCATTATTCCAGTGGTTATCTAAGTGGTCCTCGGGACATACCGTTCATGATACAGATCCATTACAAATGGATCCCGTTAACCCGTGCAAATCTGTCACACGTATTCATTGTGGGTATCCTGAAAACCTGACTGGCTGCACTATTCTAATCTGCATTTATAATCCACTTAACAGTCAAGGTCAAGGCGAAGTATAATCACAGATTATTTGCAGGTACTTTCTCTCTGTCCCTAGAGGGCTCACAATCTATGTATTGTATGTGAGACAACAGAGGTTTGATGTCCAAGGTCACAAGAAGATGCAGTGAGAATAGAACCCAGGTTGCCAGGATCAAAGCCACTGCACCAACCGTTAGGCCACTCCCTCAATGCTCAGAACCGACTAGAACCGGCGTTAATCTGCACAGACTGTTCAGAGGGTTTCAGAGCAAGAAACAATGTGCGTGCCAAAGATGGCCACAAATTGTATTTAATTGTAGTCAAACATATGTTGACGAGGTCATTTGCTATTCCCCCCAGTGCTCAGAGTACACTGTAAGGCTAAAACCCTGCATAAGGCATTACAATTCACCACTAGACTGCAATATGAACCTGACTTTACAGACCTGACTATTTTCAGACTTAACGCAGAGGCTTGGTACTGTGTGAAGGTCTCGAGGTGCCTAAAGGAGTCATCCAGTCTGACAAAAGGCTAAACAACTGGACAATAACAACAAACTGTTAAATTTTTATCAGCATGGACGTCACTACTGGGAAATTTAGGTCGTCAAGCTCCAGATCAACTGGCACTAAAAAAGTATAAAGATCCCTTCCTTGAAGGTGTTATCAGCTTAGCTGGCACACGCGCTGTTATCTCCTCAACCTCCTGTAACAGCCCTCAGCTGGCTCCGAGCCCTGCCAACCCGAGGAAGGCTCGTTAATCTGTGGCATCGCTGCCTGAGACTGCCCGACTGGAAGACCACCTGCTGCTTGTGCCTGAGTAAGGGGCATAGCCAGACCTTGGCAGGAGGGGGGTCCAGAGCCCGAGGGAGGGGGCACATTTTAGACCCCCCCACCATTGCCGGCACCCCCCCCCCCCCACCACCACCAACTTTCACTCCCCCCTGCCGACAACCCTCTCGACCCCCCTTCCCGCCGCCAACCCTCCCCCTCCGCTGCCATACCTTTGCTGGCAGGGGACCCCAACCCCCGCCAGCCAGGTCCTCTTCTTCTTCTTCCTGTTTCCGAGTCTGACGTCCTGCATGTACAACGTGCAGGACGTCAGACCTCAGAAACAGAAAGAAGGAAGAAGAGGACCTTGGCTGGCGGGGTTGGGGTCCCCCGCCAGCAAAGGTAGGCAGGGGAGGGTTGGCGGCGGGGGGGGGGGGTTTGAGAGGGTCGTCGGCAGGGGGGTCCAGGGCCATATCTACGGGATGCGCATCGGCGATCTGCCCCGGGTGGCCGCCAACCTAGGATCGTCACTGCCTTGAGCTACTACTGAAAAAAGTGTGCGCAAATACAAATATGCATGTCAGAAGACAATCTATTCAAATTAATTTCATGCACATTTATTTAGAAATACAGTTTCCACGACAGTTGTAAACAGCCCTGCATTAGTGTGAATACTGAGAAAGGTATTTAAACAAAGTAACTGAGATAATAACAGAAAAAAGACCAGATGGCCTATCCAGTTTACCATCCACACCAACTGCCAAGCTCTACAATCCTTTCCTGTCCCTGCTTCCTGAAATCCGCTCTCTGACCCTCCTTTTCACTAAATGTGTCTTCTCTACTAGGAAGACAAACCTCAGATAAAACACATGCAGAAACTTCCCCCCCCCCAAGAAAGACCACTGATCCTCTATAAACACTCAATATACCGCTCATCCAGGAAAAACCTCTGAGTGCTTTATAAATTTATTTTAAAAAGCACAATAAAAACAAACACACACACACACACACACACCAGGGGCGTAGCTGCTATGGGGCCATGGGGGCCTGGTCCCTGTAGATTTGGCCCTGGACCCCCCTGCCGGTGACCCTCTCAATCCCACCCCCCTCCCGCCGCCTGCTACCTTTGCTGGTGGGGACCCCAACCCCCGCCAGCTGAGTCTTCTTCCTTCGTTTGGTTTCTGACTCTGACGTCCTGCACGTACAACGTGCAGGACGTCAGACTCACAGAAACAGAACGAAGCCCTGCAGATTGCAAGGCTTCATTCTGTTCTGTGAGTCTGATGTCCTGCACGCTGTACGTGCAGGACTTCAGACTCAGTCAGAAACCAAATGAAGGAAAAAGACTTCGGCTGGCGAGGGTTGGGGCCCCCCGCCAACAAAGGTGGGCAACGGCGACGGTGGGCGGGGGGGGGTCAAGAGGGTCGTCGGCGGGGGGGGGGGGCAAAGTTGTTGGAGGTGTCGGCAATGGCAGGCGGGCGTTCGGGGGGGTCAGTGTCGGCAATGGCTGGCGGTGGGGGGGCTAAAATGTGCCCCCTCACCTCGGCTCTGGACCCCCCTATCATTGAAGTCTGGGCTATGCCCCTGACCACACACACTCATTTTGTAGCTATGGGAATAAGGCTTAGAAAAGTAGGTTCAGACACTTATTTCCCAGTTCTCCCTTCCTTGGGTAGCATATGTCCTTACATCTACAAACTGCCAAATTTGCTGCAGTTAGATCTTGTTGAAGACACTGGAAACCAATAACTCTTTCTACATAGCCTTAAATGGCCTCATACTGGAGTGAGCTTTGATACCAGCTTAAGAGGTTGGGAAGCAAGACTAATGCCAGGCAGACTTCTTCGGTCTGGGTCCCTTACAATGACAAAACAGATCAGGATCAAGGCTAGAGTGGGCTTCAACGGCAGGTCCGGTAGTTGGGAAATAGGACCGGTGCCAGGCAGACTTCTACGGTCTATGCCCCAAAATTGGCAGGAAAAGACAGAGATTAAGTATTCCAGTGTTTAATCATGAAGAAATAGAACCTGAGCAGAGTGCCAGATTCAACTCTGACCTCCTCGTTGGGCAGACTGGATGGACCGTGCAGGTCTTTATCTGCTGACATTTACAATATATGTTACAAAGATTGGGTTTTTTTTTGTGTGTCATAATTTGTGAAACTCCAATAATAAAAAATAAAAACTGATCCTTAAAAACACAGTACAATACCAAGCATGTACAGGAAAACTAATCTCAAAACATACAGGCTTCATTAAGTGCCGTGTTTAAATGGATCTTTTTTTCCCAGCAAGTTGATTTTCGAAACTTAGAAAATGACGGGCCGAAGCTCAGAACTCAGGCGCAACAGGGAACAGCGCACAAAATAACTTCCCGATGCGCGACGTTAACAGCATGCAAATTATATGTGAGCTGTGTTAAGGGGGAGGAATGTGCCTGGCTTATTCACACAAGAGTTCTGCGGTAAGCAAAGCCGTTGTCTGCATGCCCATTGAAACCCGGAAGTGCAAGCACACATTACTACCGTTCTTCTGCTCCTTAAATATAAGCTTTTCAAACAAAAAAATAATAATTTGTTTTCACTTGAAAAGCTCACATTTAAGCACAGAAAACAGATGCCAAAGTGTGCTTCCAGTTTTCGTTTTGTTCAGACTCGCACACCTTTGTTCCTCACCACCGGTGTTCAGAGGCCTGCACAAGCTTCCTTCCTCTTCCAAAAGAAGTTTTAAAAAGAAATCATGAGAAATCTTCTCTTATAACCCCTCAACACGATCTCAAGAGCTGGCAGTAGGTTCCCGATATTAGGGTAGGGTTTGTTTATTGAACTGTTCTCTGAGCATTGGGAGGGAATAGCTAATGACCTCATTTACATCCGTTTGTCTACATTTAAATGCAATTTGCATTCATCTTTGGCACACTTTTCTTCCTGTGCTAATAACGCCGGCGCTAATCCCTCTAACACCGGAATTAGGTTTTGAGCATCGGCCTATGAATCTTTTGGAGATACTGAATCTATCACCAAAGGTGCTGAGTTAATTCAGGCACAGCAGAAAGGTGACAAGAAGGCTGTACCATTTTACAACAATAAGACTTGACTAGTGAAATCTTAATCTTTGGCCAGTTTGGTTATCACCTAGCTGGCTCTTTTGCAAAAGTTGTCTTCTAATAAGTGGCTTTCACAAACAAAACAAAACACACTTCAGTGGATATTGAAGGATCCCAAGGAGTAAGGGCCGGTCTAGCCATGGTTTGTACTATTCAAATCCACGTGCTAAGCTAAAAGGCACAGCTGCTCAGCGGCACTGCAGCAGACAATACAGGCCAGCTGGCATGTCACAGTCCAGATGATTTTCTAAGCTCCTTTGTCTCTTTGTGAGCCCTCACTTTCTCCTGGCTACCTCGGTCTGCATGCCTGTATGAAAAATCACTTTCATAGTCACATTCTTGGCCCCTAGGGAAACAGCCACGGAGAGAGTGCTACTGCCCCTGTGGACAATCTCTGCCTGTGGCAAATAGCCTAATGGTTACAGCAGAAGGGCTGTAAACCAGGAAAGCCCAGTTCAAATCTCAGTGCGGCCCCTGGTGGCCTTGAGCAAGTCAAATAACCTTCTGTTGCTTCAAATCCAAATTTATATTGTGAGCCCTTCAGGGACAGCAAAATACCTAGCATACCTGAAATACAGGTGAAAGGTGTCGTCCAAAACCCAAATAATGTTCCCTGATAGTGGGTATGCAGCCAAAATAAGTATTTTCCCTTTTGTTTAGTTTCTCATGTCATTCACAGGTGGATTTCGAGGCCGATATTGTCAGGAGTATGCAGTATTTATGGCACAGGGGAATAAAACAAAAATTTCAGGTTTCTTCTTATTTATTTAGATTTTGCTCACACCTTTTTCACTGGTAGCTCAAGGTGAGTTACATTCAGGTCTACACTGGATATTTCTCTGTTCCAGGAGGGCTCACAATCCAAGCTTGTACCTGAGGCAATGGGAGGGTTAAGTGACTTGCCCAAGATCACAAGGAGCAGCAGTGGGGTTTGAACTGGCCACCTCTGGATTACAAGACAGGTGCTCTAACCACTAGGCCACTCCTCCACTTCTTGTCATTTCAGGCAGCAAACGACATGAGCAGTGTCAATGGCATGGTCAGTGTCCTTACAAGTGAACGCATCTCTACTATCCGATAATGTGGTCATGAGCCCGAGGATGCTCCTCCCATTCTGAACTCCAGTTCTCACAGCCCTCAAACAGGTCTGCTGCTGACCATCCTGTACATCACATGTGGCATAGTGGCATAATGGTTACTGTAGTGGGTTGTGGAACTGGGTTTGATTCCCTCTGCAGCTTCATGTGACCCTGGGCAAGTCACCCCAGGTACATTATACTACTTAGTGAGCCCATCAGGGACAGTACAAGCACCTGCACAATTTAATTTATTTAGCTTTTGCTCACACCTTTTTCAGTAGTAGCTCAAGGTGAGTTACATTCAGGTACACTGGGTACTTCTCTGTTCTTGGAGGGCTCACATCTAATTAACTGTATGTAAACTGCCCCGACTCATGCTCGAAAGCAGCGGTATATCAAATTAATAAACAAAATGAACAACTATTGCCAACTGGCTCAAGATTCGCCCAACCGGGTTGACTTGTTCATGGTTTTACAACATAGCATACAAGGACTTGTAGTTATGATTTCCCTACTGTATTCTCTAAGAAAAAGCAAGACTGCAGTGGGGCAAACCCAGGACTGGATCAAACACATTGGATGAAACTGGAGCCAGCTGGCTCTCCTATGTTGTACCTATTCTATGATCACCAGTGCTTTCACTCGAACACCTTATAAGATGAGAAACCTGTTTCTAGTGGGTTTGTTACTCATTAACTTATTCTGCTTGGGGGAGGGGGTGGGGGAAGGGGCGCAGCACATAAGGAGTCCTCTGTTTGGGTCTTAGCCAATGTTCTCTCTAATTTTTGCTGGCCCACATGCGCATGAAAAACATTTTGTGCACAAGTCTTCAGCCTCGACTCGATGTGTGAGGTGTAGCCTATGTTCACAATAAAGAAGCTAAGTGATGTTTTACTGTCAGTAGATGGCATAATTTTGTTGTTTTGGTCACAATTGTGTGTGTGTGCTTTTGACTCGTAACCACATGCCTCCACCTATCCTCCTCTCCTCCTTCCTGTACACATTAATTGATTTGATTACTTTATTTTTGTCTATTAGATTGTAAGCTCTTTGAGCAGGGACTGTCTTTCTTCTATGTTTGTGCAGCGCTGCGTACGCCTTGTAGCGCTATAAAAATGCTAAATAGTAGTAGTAGTAATAAAGAAAGCCAGCAAAAGCTTTGGGTGTGCAGCTGCTAGGAATGTGTGCTCCCTGTCTAACCTACGTTCACATGCACATAGACGAACACTGGTTTTGGCCCTAATTCACAGCTCTTCAGATTGGCAAAGGCCAAGGGCACTGTGGTGGTAGGGTCTATAGTTCCGGAAGGGAACATCAGCCATTATGCAACAGCAACACCTACTGACTGGTCAATAGCATATACGGATAAGGCAGTCGTACACTTACCAAATTATATAGAAAAGGGAATAGACACTAAAATGAAAAGATTCATGGCATCTTAGATACACTGCAGGCAGGTCCAGCTGAGCCAGAAAGCTAAAGGACCAGGAAGCAGTTACAACTAGGCAAAAAAAGTCTCACCTCAACAAAGCATAAAGCTTGGAAACATTTTGTTTTGCTTACTTGTATCTGGGTCAGAAACTATCAGCAGGATGTTTCTGTAGATGGACTGAACTAGAGAATGACACGGAGACGGGGACCCACGGTAACCGTGGGGATAGGGCCAGGGCCACATCCCACAGTGACAGTGCAGAGATGGAGACAAACTTTTCCCCCATGTCATTCTCTATTTTAAGGGCTGTTAATGAAATGAACAGTTATTTATATTCGAGGGAAGCAGGCGATGAAGTTTTCATTTTTTGGAAAAACAAGCAAAAGTGCTGGCCACAACTAGCAAAGTTTGCATGGGGAATCCTGTACATTCCTGCTACCAGCTCATCTTCTAAGAAGACATCTTCTATTGCAGGAAGGACTGTGGAAGACAGGAGAGCTAGACTGAATCCTAAGATTGTTGATGACCTATGATTCATCTACAGATTTTAAAAAATCATAACAGTGCTTCATAGGGTATATTTCTCCCCTTTAGGGCGTACAGAATGGGTTGTATTTTGTACCCCTGGACATTTTAACAGGGTGGATTAGGGTTCCTTGGGGTAGTAAAAGTCAGCTGTTGTTGGGGTTGGAAGGGTAGAGGGTGGTGGGGGGTTATTATAGTTTTCAAGTTGTGATTTATAAACAGTTGAACAGCATATTGTTCCTTTTTATACTTTATTAAAAAGATTTAAATATAAAATCATAAGTGTTCTAGGCTTCTTCAGATAAGGACAGAGCCGACGGGGACAGAATCTGCAAAGACAGGGCAGGAATGGAGACAGAACCTGCGGGGATGGGGACATTCTCTAGACTGACCTATTTATTTATTTGGATTTCCAAGGTGGTGTACAGTAAGAATAAATCAAACATAAGCAATAGACAATTCCAGCAGTAAAATATCCAAATAACAATAAAAAGTATGGCATAGTAAACTACTTACAATGTCAACACAATAGGTAATAGAACATTTTAATAGGCAGTGTAAGGTATAAGCAAAGATGGAATATATAGCTAGGTAATAAAGTAAGAAGATTTAGAAAATAAGGTGACTAATTTAAAAGAAAGTTGCACATGAGGTCAGAGAGATGATTAAATGTTATCTCAGCTAGGGTAGGAGTGGATAAACATGTCCTGCTGCATGTGTGAAGCCCGAGTCACTCCTTATGTTTGTGAGTGAGACTAACAAGTTAGTTACTTCTTCCATTAAAGGCCTGATTGAAGAGTCAAGCTTTCACCTAGTCGAGATCGGGAGGCGGGGCTGGTGGTCGGGAGGCGGGGATAGTGCTGGGCAGACTTATACGGTCTGTGCCCTGAAGAGCACAGGTGTAAATCAAAGTAGGGTATACACAAAAAAGTAGCACATAGGAGTTATCTTGTTGGGCAGACTGGATGGACCGTGCAGGTCTTTTTCTGCCGTCATCTACTATGTTACTTGCTTCCTGAAGTAGCGATAGTCTTGTGTTAAGCAGCCTTTTAGGGAGGTTGATGCATTCCCAATGACTTTCACAGTGGAAACCACATAACTAACTCACAGCCCACTTACATAAGCGGAGCTGAAACAACACTACTACCACCACAGCACACAGCTTCTGGGATGCTTGACAATCCAGCAAACTTCCTTCCTCCCTTTTCAAGGTGGGCGCCTTTGCCTCTCTCACTAGACAGCTTAAACCCATTAAAGATGTCGGTACAGACCCGTAAGTACTAATTATACTGGGCACAACAAGGCAGTGGCATAACTTATCTGCACCGCAAGAAACTCCCTAGCTGACCTGCACTTGCGAAACCAACTCGATCAACTCCTATACTAGAAACACGTTTAATGAAAATCAAATAATTGAGCATTCTAGCGTGATAGTGGTTTTATCGTCACCAATTACTCTCCTCAGCCAAAACTGCCTTGCAAGGAGAAAAAAAAACGTGTAACAAAAAACTCCCACCGGCATTATCAAAGTAAACAAAACAATGTCAGCAAATCTATCACGCGATCTCTTTGTACTACAAGACTCAAAAATATTCAGTAACTTCACTTCTAGTGTAATCCCTCTACGTGGCCCATTAATCTAATATTTTTCATCCATGCTTATATGTAATCAGGCGGCTATCATTCAAAATACTTGCGGGTGCAAAACCCAATGGAAATGACCCCTCCCTGGACACATTCAAGGAAGTTGGTCAATACTGGGGGGGGGGGGGGGGGGCTCTAGCACTCAAAGTACCCACAGAGCGTATTCAAGCAATGAGATCCTGACGGTAATTAACAGCACAATAGACAAGGCAACCTGCTCCAGCCTACGGATTCACTTCAAACAGGAAGTCAAGAACAGCCAGTGTTACTAGCACAAGTACACAAACAATAATAAAAAAAAAAGGTACCAAATAAACCTGCCTCCTACATTTTAGTTCTTTAAAACTGTTGGATGGTGCCCATCTAAAATAGTCAAGTAAAATCCCTCCTGATCCTCACCTTGCGCTACAAGTGAAAAAGTCGTTAGCCAAATTAAAATACAGAAATAAAACTTCACCTACTGCCTACCTTACTGTCAGTTCACTCACACACCGCCGCTTCCTTCAAAGGACCTAGACGTCTGGTTTTAAAACATTGTTTTTGATTCTTATTCCATTACATTCTGTATTGGGGGGCTTAGGCTGAGCTCAGTAAGGTCCGACCCGTCCCAGGGACTTCAAAGCAGCTCCTAGATTAAAGGTACCGTCCGGGAATCCGACTCGGAGTTTAACATACACATCCACACACACACAAAAAAAAGCAGTAACAGATCGCAGCCTCCTGCCACACTTTTAAATGGAGGGGGAGGGAAGAAAGCGCTCTCGCCCCTCCCCCCCATGGAAAGGGAAGCAGCGCTTACCTTGGCCGGGAGCTTTAGTCTAAGCCGCGGTCCCCGAAGCAGCGCCGCTAGCCATTGCACAGCAGCCGCATGCGAACAAAACCCAAGCCGATCCCTCCTCCTCCTCCTCTCACTCTCGCTAGTCCCGTGCCAAACTTGCCCCCCACCGATGCAGCTGCAGGAACTTTCGGGCCCCCTCCCCTCGGTGCTGCTCGCTGGCTCGGGAGTGCCGGGGAAGGGGCGGCGATTCAGGCGTCGCTGGCTGCAGGAGGAGGGGGCTGCGATCGGGACATGCTGCCGTGCCCGAGCAGGAATGGCACCCGCGCCAGCCCTCCCGGCAGGAGAGGGAGGAAGTGAGGAACAGAGAGGGGAGGAGGCAGAGGCTGAGCCTGCAGCACCCTCCAACCTCAGCCCTACCCGAATAGGTTTTTCGGCCCACGGCTCGTAAGGAAGGACGAGTACACAGCGCCCCCTAGCGCCAGTCTGGGCTCCTCAACCGGGAAAAAAACAAAAGAAAATCCTTTCCTAGGCATAGTCCAACTCCACAGCACAAGTACTAACGTTTCAAGAGGAGGGGAGGGGCTGGGCTGGAGGCATAGGTGTAAGCTCTGTGGGTTCGTGCACTTGCCCCCCCAATATTGTCCAAGGGGGTGTAACTTGTGATGGGTTTAGTATCTCCTATTCTTCTGAAAAGATGGTTCCTATGATTGGAGAGCAGGGAAATTAGGTTCACATTAATTGATTTGATTTGCTTACCTTTTTTTTTTTTGTCTATTAGATTGTATGCTCTTTGAGCAGGGTCTGTCTTTCTTCTATGTTTGTGCAGCGCTGCGTACGCCTTGTAGCGCTATAGAAATGCTAAATAGTAGTAGTAGTAGGTGAAACTTTAGCATTGAGCCCCCTCTCAATTATTACTCCTAGCAATCTAGGAGATTTTGGTAGCACATTGTGGTCCTTTTACTAGGCCACATAAGCGTCTACGCATGCCCAATTTTCGTTTTGCCGCACGTCCACTTTCAGCAAAAATGTTAAAAAGGCATTTTTTTACAGGTGCACTGAAAAATGATTCTGCGCGCGCCCAAAACACGTCTACACTACTGCAGGCCATTTTTCAGCACACCTTTGTAAAAGGGCCCCATTGTTTCCAGAACAATCATATAAAAATATATATTTGGACATCATACTTTTAAACATTACATATACCTAAGAACATAGGACTAGCCATACTAGGTCAGACCAATGGTACATCTTGCCTAGTATCCTGCTTCCAACAGTGGCCAATCCAGGTCACAACAAGTAAACTGACAGAAACCCAATAGTAGCAACAGTCCACGCTACCAATCACGAGGGAAAGCAGTGACTTCCCCATGTCTGTCTCAATAGCAGACTGTAGACTTTTCCTCTAAGAACTTGTCCAAACCTTTTTAAAACCCAGATACACTAACTGCCATTACCACATCCTCCGGCAACGAGTTCCAGAACTTAATTATTCTTTGAGTGAAAAATATTTCCTTCTTTTTATTTTAAAAGTATTTGCATGTAATTTCAATGAGTGTCCCCTGCTTTTTTTACGTTTTGAAAGAGTGAAAAATCAATTCACTTTTACTAATTCTACACCACTCAGGATTTTGTAGATCTCAATCATATGCCCCCCTCAGCTGTCTCTTTTCCAAGCTGAAGAGCCCTAATCCCTTTAGCCTTTCCTCATACGAGAGGAGTTTCATCCTCTTCTTTGAACCTTTTCTAATTCCGTTATATCTTTTTTTGAGATACGGTGACCAGAATTGCACACAATACTCAAATCCCCCCTATTTACTAAGCCACGCTAGCGGCTGTCATGCGCTAATGCCGACACTGCCCATTCACTTTAAATGGGCTGTGTCAGCATTGCAGCATGGCTTAGTAAACAGAGGGAAAGTGAGGTCGTACCATAGAGCAATACAGATGCATTATAATATTCTTTTTTTTTTTACTTTTTACATATGCTTTAAAGAATAGTTCACAATATACAAAGTGAATAAAAAATATACACTAATATTCCCAAGAATAAAGAAAACAGACCACCATAATAGATTGGAGGAATCTGCAAAAATAAATTAATAAAAATCACAAAGTAATCAAAGGGCTAGACTACAGCGACTACCAGACATATCAGCCAACCTGAACAATGCTGAACTCTCTGGTAATGACTCCTTAGCAAGCACACTGTCTTTTAATTTGTGTCAAAAAATAAGAAAGATTTACCCTCAAAAACAGCCAAACATACACAAGGAAAATTCAGTTTATAGTTCGCTCCAAGAGCCAGGGCCCTGACATCTCTTCTGTGTACTTCTTGATAAATCAGGAAATATACAAATCTGTGACCCAAAAAGACTTCATTCAAAAAAATACGCAAAATTTGGTCCCAATCAGGCTCCAACATAAAAGTAACAATCACAGTTGATCTCTGCATAACCACCTCCAAAGATGACTCAAGGAAGCCAGTCAGGACCGTGGTAGCTATCTCCCCACCTTGCTCTCCCTCCACCTGCTCTCCCAAGGCCAGGAAGACAGTATGCTTGGGAAGATGGTATCTTTGGGATTTCAAGGAAATACTGGCAAACAAGATCAATAGCAGTAATTAATGGAGAACGTGGAAAATGTAATAATCTCAAGTTATTTTTTTCTTGTTTGATTCTCCAAAACTTCTAGCTTTTGATGCAAATATTCCTTGTCCTTCATTAAGGCAACCGCTCCCTCCTGCAAATGAGAAGATCTCCCCTGAACGGACTCCAATCTCACAGCATATTGTTGCATACGAACAGCCTGGTCTTGCTTGACCTTTTTAAGATCTTTATGCATCACGATTTGACGTACTAGTGTTTGTAAAGAAGAGTTCACCATATGAATAACTCTAATGTCACAATAGCAGGGGGTTTCTTTTCTACATCAAGACTCCCAGATTGCAGATTTTCCACTTGCACTCCACAGGAAGCAGCAAATCTGGACAGAGATGATGACACTGTGCCCCCAGCACTGGGAGAGGAAAAAGCCACAGAAGGACCCTCAAGCAAGGACAGAGTCCGTACCAGCCCGACTCCACTACTCCGCTCACCTCCCATGAACAGTACTCTTCTGAGTTGTTAGGGTGCTGTCAGCACTGTGGTCTGACAATGTAGACCCGGTCGAAGACACAGCTAGAGACACTGACTCGGTCCTCACCCCGCATGCCTGCAAAGTTAGCTGCTTAGAAGCCGAGGAAGGTTCAATCACTGGGGGGATGGCCTTGACTGTCCCCTTCCTCTTTTTCCCCATTACAAGGGATGCATCGTGGCACTGTGGACCTGGGTTAGTGCAGAGTTCAGGATTGAGCGACTAACTCCAATGCCACCTCGACTCAGCATTATAATATCCATTTCCTAATAATTCTTAGCATCCTGTCTGCTTCTTTGGCTGCCACTGCACATTGGGCAGAAGATTTAAGTGTATTGTCTATAATGACACCTAGATCCTTTTCTTGGGTGCTGACCCTCAAGGTGTACCCTAGCATCAGGTAACTATGGTTTGGATTATTCTTCCCAATGTGCACTACATTGCATTTGTTTCACATTAAATTTCATCTGCATTTGGATGCCGGTCTTCCAATTTCCTCAAGTCTTCCTGCAATTGTTCACAGTCCGCATGTGTTTTGACAACTTTGAATAGGTTTGTGTCATCTGCAAATTCTTTAATCACCTCACTTGTCATACCAATTTCCAGATCATTTATAACTATGTTAAATAGTACCAGTCCCAGCACAGATCCCTTTTGCACTCCACTGAGTGGAGGAGTGGCCTAGTAGTTAGAGCATCTGTCTTGCAAAACCAGAGGTGGCCAGTTCAAATCCCACTGCTGCTCCTTGTGATCTTGGGCAAGTCACTTAACTCTCCATTGCCTCAGGTACAAACAGATTGTGAGCCCTCCAGGGACAGAGAAATATCCAGTGTACCTGAATGTAACTCACCCTGAGCTACTACTGAGTAAAAAATCTAAATAAACATTCACCTTCCTCCATTGAGAAAAATGGCCATTTAACCCTACCCTCTGTTTCCTAATCCACAACAAAATATTGCCTCCTATCCTATGGGTTTTTAATTTTCTTACGAGGGACTTGGTCAAAAGCTTGCTGAAAATCTAGATATGCTATGGGGCTCATTTTCGAAAGAGAAAAACATCTAAAAAGTGGCATAAAGCAGCATTTGGATGTTTTTCTCACCAATGCATTCAAATTGGTATATTTGAAACCCATTTTCCAAATGTTTTTCTATGCAGTTTGTCTGCAGTGAATCCAAATCTCAAGGGGGCATGTTAAGGGTGGGATTTGGGCGTTCCTAAGACCTGGATGTTTTTCAGCCATAATGGAACAAAACAAAAATGTCCAGAACTAAAGCTAAGACATTTTGAGCTAAACCTGGTGTAATAACAACTAACCACAATCCAAAAAATCAAGTGAGGAAAAGTGTTCTCTGTAGCTACCATTTTATTTATATGTATATTGTATAAAAAAAAGTTGGGGGAAAGACCTCAGATGCCTGTGACACTCTCTTCGCTGTACCGTTATTCGATTACAGCGGCTGAATCACAGTGCTGGCTTCGATCATGGGTCATGAAAACCCCCAACAATATGTTTTTATGTGTGCAAAAACTTTATCAAAATGTGACAATGAAACAAAAAACAAACTTAGCTTCTATGCGGCAGTGTGAGGCAGTTGAAAAATGTCCATATGGGGACCCGTTTCGCCATGTGGCTTCCTCAGGGGACTCGGTGCTGCCTTGCTTCGAAAGTACTGCTCAATGTCTGCGGCTGTGCACAGTGTTTGCAAGTGAGTTTCCAGCGTATTTTGATACTTTAATAACAACTAAGCCACAAAAAAGTGCCCTTAATGACCAGAAGACCACTGGAGGAATAAAGCAATGATCCCCCCCTTACACCCCCAGTGGTCACGGACCCCCTCCCACCCACCCACCCACCCACCAAAGATGTAAAAGAAACAGTACATGCCAGCCTGTATGACAGCTTCAGATGTTATAGCCAGTCCTATTAGAGCAGTAAGAAGGTCCCAGGAGCAGTGGCGTAGCTACTATGGGGCCACGGGGGCCTGGGCCCCCGTTGATTTGGCCCTGGACCCCCCTGCCAATGACCCTCTCAACCCCCCCTCCCGCTGTCGCCGTCTGCTACCTTTGCAAGGCTTCGTTCTGTTTCTGTGAGTCTGACGTCCTGCACATTGTACGTGCAGGACGTCAGTCTCAGAAACAGAACAAAGGAAGAAGAGGACCTCGGCTGGCGGGGCTTGGGGTCCCCGCCAGCAAAGGTAGGTGAAGGCAGCCGGGCGGGGGGGGGGTCAAAGTTGGTGGTGGTGTTGGCGGCGGCGGAGGGTGTCGGCAATGGCGACGGGGAAGGGACTAAAATGTGCCCCCTCACCTCGGGCTCTGGACCCCCCTCCTGCCGAAGTCTGGCTATGCCCCTGCCATGGAGTATCCTAGTGGTCAGTGCAGTGTACTAGGGAGAAAGGGACCCAGGCCCATAATCCACTCTGTTACACTTGTGGTGGAAAGTGTGAGTCCTCCAAAACCCACCAAAAACCTACTGTACCCACATATAGGTAATACCTGCAGCCATAAGGGCTATTGTAGTGATGTACAATTGGGTACAGTAGGTTTTTGATGGGTTTTGGAGGGCTCACTATACAATATAAGGGTAAGATATGTAATGAGAGCTTTTAGGTGAAGTCCACTGCAGTGCCCCACTGCTCTGCTGGGATGTCTGTGTGGCCATTCTACTAAGAATGCTGGCTCAATTGGATGCTTTTTGTTTGTTTGTTTGTTTGTTTGTTTGTTTGTTTGTTTGTTTGTTTGTTTTTCAAAAATAGACCACAAAGATAAATGCACAAAAACATCTAGCAAGTGGCTATTAAAAAAAAAAGATATAGGTTTCTTTCAAAAATGGCTATATTTGCTATTAAGATTATAGACATTGTGAGCAAAACATCCAAACTCAGACTTAGATGTCATATCGAAAATGCCCCTCTACATCAACCTGCTCACTTTTGTCCACATGTTTATTCATGCCTTCAAAGATATGAAGCAAATTGGTGAGACAAGACTTCCCTTGGCTAAACTGACAAGAACATAAGAATAGCCATACTTGGTCAGACCAATGGTCCATCTAGCCCAGTGTCCTGCTTCCAACAGTAGCCAATCCAGGTCACAATGACCCGGCAGAAACCCAAATAGTAGCAACATTCCATGCTACCAATCCCAGGGCAAGCAGCATCTTCCCTCATGTCTATCTCAATAGCAAACTACGGACTGTTCCTCCATGAACTTGTCCAAACCTTTTTTAAACCCAGATATGCTATCCGCTGTTACCACATGCTCAGGCAAGGAGTCCCAGAGCCTAACTATTCATTGAGTGAAAAAAAGATTTCCTCCTATTTGTTTTAAAAGTATTTCCATGTAATTTCATTGAGTGTCCCCTGGTCTTTGTACTTTTGAAAGAATAAAAAATTGATTAACTTTTACCCATTCTACACCACACAGGATTTTGTAGACCTCAATCATATCCCCCTTAGCCATCTCTTTTTCAAGCTGAAGAGGCTTAACCTCTTTAGTCTTTCCTCGTTTGAGAGGAGTTCCATCCCCTATATCATTTTGGTTGCTATTTTTTGAACCTTTTTTATTCCACTATATCTTTTTAGAGATACGGTGACCAAAATTGAACACAGTACTCAATGTGAGGTCGCACCATGGAACGATTCAGAGGCATTGTAATATTCTTGGTCTTATTTATCATCCCTTTCCTAATAATTCTTAGCACCCTATTTGCTTTTTGGCCCCCGCCGCACACTGGACAGAAGGTTTCAGCATATTGTCTATAATGACACCTTAATCCTTTTCTTGGGTACTTACTCCTAAGGTGGACCCATTAGGTAACTGTGATTCAGATTATTCTGTCCCATTAAACCATGTTTTTTCTCTATGAGTTCTGTAATTTTATTCTTTATAATAATTTCCACTATTGTGCCCAACACTGGAGTCAAGCTTACTGGTCTGTAGTTTCTCGGATCACCCCTGGAACCCTCTATAAAAATTAGTGTTACATTGACCACCTTCCAATCTTCCGGTACTACGGACAATTTTAACGACACATTACAGATCACTAACTGCAAATCAGGATTTCATGTCTGAGTTCTTTCAGTACCTTGGGGTGTATTCTATCCAAATCAGGTGAAGGCAATTCCAACAACCATTTAAAGGGCAAATAGGCTTTTTGCAAACTATTCATGTTTATGACCCGCACTTGATATAACATATAAAAGTTTTTTAAAAATGCCAACAACTGAATAAGACAGAATCCTGCAGGTAAAAGTATAGTTTAGTGATTCTTTGAGTGTTTTTATTTGACAGTAGCTGTCACTCAGGAGCTGCTGTCCTAAGCGACCACCTAGTTTGCATAATGGTTGGGCCAGCCCTGACTGGGGTTGCTAAAACACAACACATATTACCCATCCCTGGATAGAGTGCAGGAGTTTCCTCAATATTGAAGATGCTCAGCACCCACACAGCCCTAAGGCCCTATTTACTAAGCTACGCTAAGGGTGCACTAGCGTTTTTAGCACGCCCTAAATGCTAAAGGCACCCATATATTCCTATGGATGTCTCTAGTGTTTAGCTAAAAATGCTAGCGTGCCTTAATAAACAGGGCCTCTAACCTGATAGTGTAACATGTCATACTATCATCCTTCTGCTCCTCTGCCTGTTCTTTATCTTCAGCTCAGTAGCGTAGCCAGGTTGAGGGCGTGGGGGGAGTGGACAGTGGACTGCTATTATAGAATGCTAACATAAGTCCACAGTTATGTGCCTAACTTTAGGTGTGAGCACTTATGCCAACTCAATGGCTGGTGTATACGCTTGTGCCTAACTGTTGTCATTTAAGCGCATAACTGACTATATTCTAAGTAAGTTCATATGTGCTGAGCACACTCCTGACACCCTAGCAGTTGTGTGCTAAAGAAACTATGCACTAAGGTTATACAGTGGAAAAGTAAGTGCAGTTATGTGCATATCTGGAAATTAGTGCCAATTATAACCAATTATTGATATATCAAAGATATTTACCTGTAGCTTATGTTCTTTGAGGACAGCAGGCCAATTATTCTCACATTTGGGTGACGTCATCTGACTAGCGAGTAAGTAGAAAATTCTAGCAGCGTCCCACCGTGCATGCGCTGGTGCCTTCCCACCCGACGCGCAAGTGCGGATTCTCCAGTCAGGTGAAAAAGCAAAAAGTACATAAGTATTGCCATACTGGGAAAGACCAAAGCTCCATCAAGCCCAGCATCCTGTTTCCAACAGTGACCAATCCAGGTCACAAATACCTGGCAAGGTCCCAAAAAAGTACAAAACATTCTATACTGCTTATCCCAGAAACAGTGGATTTTCCCCAAGTCCATTTAATAATGGTCTATGGACTGTTTCTTTAGGAAGCCGTCCAAACCTTTTTTAAACTCCGCTAAGCTAACCACCTTTACCACATTCTCTGGCAACGAATTCCAGCCTACAACTAAATTCAGCTCCTAGAGGAGGTGGGAAGGCATGTGAGAATAATCGGCCTGCTGTCCTCGAAGAACATTAGCTACAGGTAAGTATCTTTGTTTTCTCTGAGGACAAGCAAGCCTTCTTATTCTCACATCTAGGAATCCCTAGCTACCAGGCTCACCAAAAACAAGAAAGCTAGGATAACTGAGTCTCAAAACGTTGAGACTAAAAGTTCAATCAACCTTAAACTATTTACATACTAGCTGTGTAGATGCAGCCTGGAACAGAATAATAAGGGCCTAGGAGGGTGGATTTGGAATCTAGACACCGAACAAATTCAGCAGAACTGCCTGTCCAAACTGACTGTCGTGTCGGGTGTCCTGATCCAAACAGTAGTGGGAAGTGAACAAGTGGACTGAAAACCACTTTGCAACCTTGCAAATCTCCTCTGTGGCGGCTGATCTCAAGTGGGTTACCGACGCAGCCATGGCTCTGACATTGTGAGCCATGACATGACCCTCAAGAGTCAGCCCAGCCTGGCCATAAGCAAAGGAGATGCAATCTTCTATCCAACTTGAAAGTGTGTGGTTGCTGATGGCCACCCTCAACTTGTTGGGGGGTCACAAGAAATGAAAATTTGGATGGACTATCTGTGGGCTTTAGTCTGCTCCACATAGAAGGCTAAGGTTTGTTTGCAATCTGAACTATGCAGTATACTTTTGCCAGGATGGGCATGAGGTTTGGGGGAAAATGCTGGCAGAACAATTGACTGGTTAAGATGGAACTCTAATACTACCTTAAAAAGGAACTTAGGCTGCATGCGGAGGACTATTCTGTTGTGATGAAATTTAGTGTACACTGGATGAGTTACCAGGGCCTGGAGCTCACTGACGCTGCGAGCTGAAGTGACCTCTACCAGAAACACAACTTTCTAGATCAAAAAATGTCAGATGACAGGTATTCAGAGGCTCAAAAGGAGCTTTCATCAGCTGGGTGAGGACTATGTTGAGATCCCATGACAGTGGGAGGTTTGGTAGGGGACTTTGTCAGCAACAAACTTCTCAAAGCGAACAACTAAAAGCTTTACGGAGATGGACTCGCCTCATACATGGTGATTGGTAAGCCCCAATTACACTGAGATGAACCCTTACAGAGTTGGTTTTCAAACCAAACTCAAAGAGGTGTAGGAGGTACTCAAGCAGTTTTTATGTAGGACAAGAGAAGGGATCTAAGGCCTTGCCCTCACACCACTCTTCCACTTCCGCAGAAACCCCCATAGCTCCTTTTCTAAGAATGGATGCAAGGCAGACAAAGGGCATTTACAAAAAAAAGTTGATTTGGGTGTAATCTCAGTAAAAAAAAACATAGACCATCTTCAGTCCCAAGCATATTGTGAAGTACCTGTAATACAAAGCCTACAAAAATCATTCAGGACCTATAGAACTAATCTACTCTACCATAACACCACTAACTTACAGAAGCAACAAGACAATGACCCTACCTAGGATAATGCAATACAGTAAATATTGTAGTCAGACCTATTAAGAATAAAATTCTTTCTACTCTTGTTGTGTGGTTGTTTTGTTTTTTTCCCCAATTATGTTTGTCCCAGTCTCCAATTTCTGCTTTCCACCGTCTTTTCTTAACTTTCATTAAAAGATCTTCAGCAGTGGCGTCTCCAGACAGAAATATTTGGGGTAGCAACAGGGAGGCAAGCTAGGAATGGAGGGGAGCAAGCCAAAGTGAAATTTTCACACATGATGCCCACTACATCAAACACCCTCCCCCTCAATCCCCTTTTTTAAGTTAGCAAAATAAGACAGCATGGCCTTCTATGCACAAAGAAACCCTCCTCCTCCAGCTACTTTCAGCTTCCAGGTAAAACTGCCATTATAATTGATAACATCATTCAATCAATTCTTCTATGTAGCATGACAGCTGAATTCTCTACAGGATTGGATAGAATCTCAATATAAATCCTGCATTTCCAGTTCTGTATCACAAACTCTATTTTACCCAACAATGGAGCTATCTCTCAAGCCACATGTCATACATAAAATATTCAAATTGTGATTATCACCTCTAGAACATCACAATGCTCCTTCCACATCAGATGGGATTTTGTTTATGTGGTGACTCTATAGGATAAGGAGACCAATAACACAAAACCCTGCAAAGACTAGGGTTACCGTGAGCAAGTCCGGGTTTTACTTCCATTGAAAGCCATTGCCCCATGTACAAATAAGTACCTGTATATAATATGTAAGCCGCATTGAGCCTGCCATGAGTGGGAAAGCGCGGACTACAAATGTAACAAAAATAAATAACTAAAACAATGGAAGTAAAATCCAGACTGGCCCAATCTTTCCTCCTTTTTCTGGAGCCATATGGTAACCCTAGCAAAGACACTTTCAAAACATATATAGCAAACTTACCAGACCATAACTCACTTACGAAAAGACAGTTCTATAAATATTACTCTAGGCTCTAGAGCACTGCTGGGAAACTAGAACACGCTGAACTATTACAGATTCCAACACAGACACTACATGCTAGCAGAATCCTTTACGTCAGCTGCAGATCCAGAACATGGACAGATCCTCACCTGATACACTACAAAGACAGGTGTACAAAAACTGAAATGGAGATCTCCCTCCCCTATGCCCAAGAAAGCTAGACCCTATAAAAAGAGAAACAAAAAACTAGACCCTGGTAAAAGAGAAACAAAACATGTATTTTTTCCTGTACTCTATGAAATAAAAAATAGAAAAACATTTACATTTTCCCAAAGCAGACACATCTCAATCCTTTATTAATTAATATTTTTTATTTCTACCTTTGTTGTCTGGGCATTTTATTTTTCTGATTGGGCTGGTCCCAGTCTCTTTTCTACTTTCCTTGGGTCAGTCTTCTCCCAAACTATTTTCCAAGTTTGAGTGTAACTTCCTCGAGTGTCCCCTAGTCTTTGTACTTTTGGAACGAGTAAACCAATTTACTTCTACTCATTCTACACCACTCAGGATTTTGTAGACCTCCCCTCATCCCTCTGTTTTCCAAGCTGAAGAGCCCTAACCTCTTTAGCCTCTCCTCATACGAGAGGAGTTCCATCCGCTTTATCATTTTGGTTGCTCTTCTTTGAACCTTTTCTAATTCTGCTATATCTTTTTTGAGATATGGCGACCAGAACTGTATACAATACTTTTTTTTTTTTAATTTATTTATGAATTTTTCATTTTACATTCATGTAATAACATAAACATATGGTAATTCTGAAATATTGTACACTTATAATGTTAAATAAGAAAATCTATTTCAAGAATTAGTCCACAATTTGGTCCAAGAACTAGGAACATTTACATAGAATTAAGTGAATACAATACTTAAGGTGAGGTCGCACCATGGAGCGATACAAAGGCATTATAGTATTTTTGGTCTTATTCACCATCCCTTTCCTAATAATTCCTAGCATCCTGTTTGCTTTTTTGGCCGCCGCTATAGAATAGCGCTCAGCACTTAATTTTTTGCCAACAATTTCTTGGCGCCATTTACAGAATCTACTCCTATGCTATGTTCCCATCATAAATGTTTGTTAGGTGTCAACAGCAAATTGTAAGTACATGTTAAGGGGCTGAAGGGAATCCTGATGGTGGATTTTAATTTTAAATCCTGATGTATACCCATGTGCTTTTCAGAAAGTAGGTTCCATTACTAGCGCATGGAACTTCTGATTAAATATATTTCAAATGTTTTTTTCTTTAACTACTGTAACTTAAAAATCCCATACACCTTGCAAGTTATTAACATAATTCTTTCACATTCCTCCTGGCCTAAAATTACTCTGCTAGAGATATATGGGAGAATTACATATTTCCTGTACAGTTTGTCTCCAAAGAAATATTTCTTAATCTTCAAGAAACCTAGGGGCTCTTTTATGTAGGCGTGCTGTCATTTTTAGTTCATGTTAAAAATAGGCGTGCGCTAAACATTAAAGACACCCATAGGAATACATTGGCATCTTTAGCGCGTGCCTATTTTTAACGCGCACTAAAAATGCCAGTGCGCCTACGTAAAAGCCCCCCCCCCCTAGCTTCTTGACAGCCTTTTGCCGTGCGTCTGTGCCACAATTTACAGTGAGAGCTCAGAAGAACTCTGGGGACAGCAGGTGAGGGTCCATAATGATCAAAGGTTGACAGCACTACTGTGACCACCTTTGGCCTTTCCTAGGCAGCAGTTGTATTGGAGAGGGGTATATGTCCAATTCCAACCCACTTACTCAACTGGGCATCCATTCTACACTGCTACTACTACTACTTATCATTTCTATAGCGCTACTAGACGTACACAGCGCTGTACACTTGAACATGAAGAGACAGTCCCTGCTCGACAGAGCTTACAATCTAATTATTTCACAGCCCAACAAAGTGCAGGCTACCTGGACAGAATAACCAACCTGAAGAAGGCTCTGCCTTCAAAAACTTGTCAACAAATTGAGGGGTCCTTTTACTACGCCGCGGTCAAAAGTGGCCTGCGGTAGTGTAGACGTATGTATTGGGCACACGCCAGACAAGTTTTTACCGCATCTACAAAAAATGTTTTGTTTTTTTTAATGGGACGGGAAAAGGGCCTACGATAAAAATGAAACCAGCGTGCACTCAAAACCGACCTGAGCCCTTAATGCCACCCATTGATCTAGAGGTAAAGGCTCATGCGCTACACATGCGGTGATGGGTTGGCACACGCCAAGTGCCGATTACTGCGCATAGGAGGAAATGAATAAATAATTCCTCCAGGCGTTATGGGCGTGCGCCAAATCTGAAATTACCGCCAGAAGGGTATACTGGCCTGGCGGTAGTCTCATCTTAGCACACGCATAGACCCTACCGCGGCTTAGTTAAAGGGCCCTTTATTTATTTCTTTATTTACAAAATTTATAGCCTGTGTCATCTAAAAGTCTAACAGGGTACAAATAACATACGTAATAAAATCAATATAAAAACTTCAATAAACGCATAGCATAAAAAAAAATTTAAAAATTGAAATGTCTTTTCATCAAAGGATATAGAGCGCTGCTATTGTCTCACTCAGGAAAAGCTTTTAGCTGTGAAATAAATGTGATATAATTGTTCTCAACTCCTGTAGCAAAGAGTTAAGTTAGTCCAATAAAAAGGTGTCTTTTTCCTTTCTATTGTTTGCTTTATTACTCTTTATTATCAGAACAGAGTGAGGTTGGAACATATAATCAAGACTATCTCGGAGAAGGGGATTATATTCATCTCTGCAATGAAGGGGATTTTTTTGTTTTAATGATAATTTCAAATCAAAGAAACTAAAGGTAAGGCAGGAGGGCAGCACATGGATGTTAAAATACTTCTGTGAGTATCAACATTAATGTAACAATCTAAAGGTACATCATTGTTTGAATACTGAGAAAAACAAGCATCTGGTATATATCATATCATATAATGCACTCCATATGTTAATGTCTTTTTGTTAGCACTTAGTACTTCTGAATTTGTTCTGCAGGATTTAAATTTAATACTACTGTAAATGCAATGGAAGCTGCTTTTAGCTTTTGTATCTCTCTCCCCCACCCCCACTCCCTTTGGATGTTAAAGAAAGCAGAGAGCATATTCAGGTGATTTTACTGCTCCTTCTCTTCCTTTTACCCACTTCATAATTATGGTTCTTCTGAATGTTTTAGGATGTCATCTCTTTTTTAATCCCTCTCAGTATTTTGGAGTTAATTTTCTATGGTGAAAACACATGATGTGGTTGTTTCACAAATTCTTAGATTACAGCCTGGGGCATTTGAGCAGTTGCAAAATACATGTGATGTGCTAATCAGTTAAACAATAAATCTCAGTACAGCCGCTGCCACTTGGTGCAACAATCACTTGCTCAAAGCCCAGTGTACTGCAGTGCAAATTAATTAATTAAAAAATATTTTAAAGCAGCAATAATAGAGTCCCTCTCTACAATAAGGACTCAATTCTGTACATGGCACCCAAATTTGGGTGGCCAAAAAAATGTGCACTAAGCACTGTTCTATAAATGGCACTCAAAGTTAGGTGACGTTTATAGAATAGTACTTAGAGGCGGAGTCAAGTGATGCTATGCTCCAGAGCACACGCATATATTTGCTGCTCCTGAGCCCAACTGCTTAACATTGTTGCCAGGTGGGCGGTTTTACCGCCCAATTGGGCGGTTTTCCGCAACCCGCCGCGGGAATTTTTGCCCGCGGCGGGTTGCGTTTTTTTGGGCTTTTTTTTTGTGTTTTGGCCGGTTTTTTTGGCGTTTTTTCGGCCGCGGGGCGGGGTTAGTGACGTTTTGGGCAGGGTTAGTGACGTTCTGGGCGGGGCCGATGACGGTGGGGGCGGGGCCGATGACGGTGGGGGCGGGGTTGATGACGGTGGGGGCGGGGTGATGACGCGGGGGTGGGGGTGTCAGGGGCGGGGTTTGAGTTTGGGCGGGTTTTGGGCTGGATTTAGGCTGGTTTGGGTGGGAAAAAAATTTTCCACCTGGCAACCTTGCTGCTTAACCTCTTCTCCCACAGCATTATTCCAAGCTTTGGACATCAACAGTGGTGGGATTTGGTGCTTGCAGACTCCACGGAGACAGCTTTTTTGTGACCCGGGGTCTGAATGGTATCAAAAGGTGTCAAAGGAAGAGGAGCGTGCCAAAATGGTGGCCCCATATAGCCTATCCTCACCTTCGGTTAGCTCGGTGTGGACGGCTGAGGTAGTGGCCAAAGTGACTGCTGCAATGGTTTTATCCCTTAACCAAACAACTGCGGCCTACTGCGGAGCAATTTAGCTTGGTCTTAGAATGCATAGTGGAGTTTTGGTGTGAATTTAGCGTGACTCATCATCCAACAGCAATTGGATGTTACCTCAAAGGGAACAGTCAACAGGCTCAAAGAGCTCGAGGACATGGTGGAAGATCTAGAGAATCAGGTCCTGCAAAATAATCTCAAGTTAGTCGGTCTTCCTGAAGCCATCATGGAGGGGGACCCTCGTGGTTTCCTAGAAACCTGGCTGGGCTTGTTTTTATAGTTGTAGAATCATGCAGGGCTCATATGCACTGAAAGAGCGCACTCTCGCAGGGAAGTAAATGTGAGACCCAGAACTGTGATATTTAGACTTTTAAATTTCTACAACATACAGGGCGTTCTGAGGGCCCCGAGGTCGGGAAAATCCCTTACCTATGAGGACTGATTGCTTCCAAGATAGAGAGCTGCACGGCTTCCGTCCCCGCGGGAATCCCGCGGAACCCGCGGGATTCCCGCGGGAACGGAGGCAGTTCCTGCGGGGTTCCCGCGGGGATGGAAGCAGTTCTGCGGGGTTCCCGCGGGGACGGAGGCAGTTCCTGCGGGGTTCCCGCGGGGATGGAACCAGTTCTGTGGGCTTCCCGTGGAAGTGTAAGCTGCACCTGCACCAGCCTCTCATCTATCGAATACCAATTTATTTGAGTGCTGTCTCCTCCTCCTCCTCCTTGCTTTAACAGCATAAATGTGGAAAGTCTTCCATTAAGGAGGTGGTAGAGTCATAAATGATGACGGAATTCAAAAAGGCGTGGGATGAACACAGTGGATCTCTAATTAGAAAATGGAAGTTATATAAAAGCTAACCTTAAATGGCTGCATGTGTGTGGATATGTCAAGTGACACTTAGATGGCGACTCTGGCTGTGATGAACTAGAGCTGATACCTGGCAGACTTGTATGGTCTGTGTCTCATACATGGCAATCTGGTGTAGGATGGGCTGGAAAGGGCTTAGACAGCAACTTCAGTGGCTGGAACATGAGGACAGTGCTGGACAGACTTTTACAGTCTGTGTCCCACAAATGAGAACATGAATAGGCTGGAGTGGGCTTCGATGGCAACTCCAGCAGTTGGAACATAAGGATGGGGCCAGATAGACTCCTGTGGTCTTTGTTCCAGAAACACGAAAGAAAGACCATAATCAAGTATATAATATCACACTCGTTGATTTAATGATGAATTGATCATGAGTGTGACTATTGGGCAGAGTGGATGGACCGTTCAGGTCTATTTGCTGTCACTTACTATGTTACTATTAATCCTCTTTGCTCCCAGGCTGGTGCACAGACCTCAGCTCTGACAAAGGCACGAGAATCAGATGTCACCTGACCTACTGGCGCGTGCATGTGGCAGCCTCTCAGCACACACTGCCAGTGAATCAGAGACAAATCTTACATGTGCGCACCAGAGTGTTCCAAGTTCCAACTTCCATTCCTTCCTTGCCTACAGTGCTGTGGCTCAAATCCAGAAAGAGACTGAGGGAGCTGACTGGAACTTTCTTTTATGTACTATTAAATTCTTACAGGGATGGGTTAAATTCTTACGGGGATGGGTGGGGATGGGTTAAATTCTTGCGGGGACGGGTGGGGACGGGTTGGGATGGTTTAAATTTTTGCGGGGATGGGTGGGGATGGGTAAGATTCCAGTGGGGATGGGTGGGGACGGGTAAGATTCCAGCAGGGACGGGCGGGGATGGGTTGGATTTCTGTCCCCGTGCAACTCTCTATTCCAAGATTACTCGGCCAGAGTGACTGCACAGAGAAAAGCCTTCATCCCTATCTGCAAGTCCTTGTTTGAGAAAAAATTTTGTTTTGCACTTCTTTATCCAGCATGGCTGAGAGTAGAATATGAGGGCTCCTTGCAGTTCTTGGAGAAGGTGGCCACGGCATGAGACTTTTTGCAAACTAGTACATCTCCAACCCTGGTTAATGTCTTTAATCATATTGTTGAACACCAGGTGGTGCCCCCGAGTTTAGTCTCTGCCCAGATCATAGTTCTCCTGAAGCCAGGTAAGGATCCTCACTTACTGGAATCTTATCGGCCTATCTCTCTCCCATGTGTTGAAATTAAATTATTGGCAAAAATTCTAGTGAACCGTTTAGCACGTTTCCATCCTTCTCTGGTACTAGAGGCTCAGGTTGGTTTTGTATGGGACTGTTATACAGTTTTGAATATATGGAAAATCCTGGCTTCTATAGGAGAGTACATCACAACCGCAGGACCTCACTTTTGGCCAGCTTTGTTGCGGAAAAAGCTTTTGACCAGATCAGTTCTCTCTCACTATGGCATAGAAGGGCGTTTTTGTCAGGCTATTCATGCATTGTACTCTGGTCCCCGGGCTAGAGTGTTGGTCAATGGACGGGTCTCAGTGGACTTCCCCATTTATCAAGGTACTAGACAAGTTTGCCCTTTGCCCCCCTCTCTTGTTTGTCTTGACGTTGGATCCTTTCTTGCGAGAGGTTTAGGGGAATCTTAAAATTATGGGGGTTCAGTTTGGGTCTCAGCAATTTAAAATAGCGGCGTTTGCCGATGATTTATTGGTCTATCTTACAGATGCTTGTGATTCCTTAGCAACCTTATTAGAGAGTTTCACGGAGTATGGTGATTATTTGGGCTTCAATATTAACTATCAAAAGTTAGAGGTACTGGCCATAGGGATGGGTTGGAACAGGAACCTGGGGATTCTTTTCCTTTCCAATACTTGTGGATCCTGTTGCCTTTAGATCCTGGTCAATTATTTATTTATTTACAACATTTGTATCCCGCATTTTCCCACCTATTTGCAGGCTCAATGTGGCTTACATATTTCCATAATAGTGAGTACCAGTTCCGGAGAAAAAGAAATACATAGTTAAGGTAGAGGAGACAGAATGGAGTAAGTATTCAGGAAGGAAAGTTCATCTTATAATAAAATCGGGATAACTTAGTTTGAAACAATCATGAATATTAAACTTCAAAATAGTATGAGTGATAAGAAATAAAGAGTTAGATATTGTGAAAGTCACTCTTTGAATCTCTACCAATTGTTTGAAGAGACAAAAAGACACTTGGTGGCTTGATCACAGCTGCCTCTTTCTCTGAGTGGTAGTATTAGTTTATATCGGATGACAATTTCCCCCAAATCACTCTACATCCTACAGGTTCTTCCCATCAGATTGCTCAGGAGGGACCTCCAGATGTTGCAAGACCCTATTGGAATGTCTTCCTCGGGGGGGGGGGGGGGAGGAAGAAACCTAAGTTGCAGCTGTATTTTCTTTTTGACAACTGGAAAGTATGTGTGTGGGGGTGGGGGGAGGGTGTTTGGGCTTGCCTGACCTGAGGAAGTATAATCAAGCTTGCCTGGCTTGGCATTTGAAAGAATGGTTGCTGGGTACTCAAAATTATACCCCTAGGGACATTGAGATTGAACTGTTTCGCCTCTGGCATTTTAACTATCTTCTCCATGCTCCCAATGAGCTTCTGCCAAATGAGATTCAATACAATTGTGGTTCTATTTGGAGACCTAGAGGCATATTTTCAAAGCACTTTGGGAGGCTAAGTTCCATAGGTTTCTATGGAACTTTGGGAGGCTAAGTGCTTTGAAAATGAGCTTGCTAGTGTGCTAAGAGACATCCAGTTTGAAGATTAAGCAGTGTCTTATTGCAATTTTATGCACTCTTTGGACATTATGCACTGTTTCAAGACCCCTGACACAGGCAGTTATGCCAAAACATGGACTGTGTTGGGTCTATCCAATGAATGTTTTTTATCCTACCAGAAAGAACCGGTTGGTGAAACATCAACAGGTGTACATCTGCCGCAGTCCGATCATGGCCAAGTGACACCGCCAAATCAGTATATCAAATCTAGAGATAAATCCAACCATTTGGAAAAATGACCATGACACACAACCGAGAAAAGAGGAAAATGCACAAGTAGCCCTCCTAAGGAAAGAAGAAGAAAGAGGGTGCACCATGGTATCAGCACAGAGAGCAGGTCTTTGGAAGTAGATACCAGCGGTAGCAAGTATGAGGCTGGTAACGATTCTGAAACTGTGAGTGGTTCTGTTATAGACAATGTGTATGAAAATATCACAGCGGACCCTGAACCAGTGAGATATATACTGTTTGTAAATAGGTGGACTAGAACTTCACCCAGGTTTAATGGCACAAGTTACTCAGACCAATTTTGTTTTGTTAATATAGACATAATAAGATTGTTCAGCAACGTTCAAAACACCATATGACAGGGTATCCAACAAGCTTAAAATATCATAAACAGTAGAGCATCACCCGACGATTACTTACAAATAAAATGTATGCCTGGTGGTTTATATAATTCCTTGTATTCTAGAAGTCACAGACCGGGTAGGACTGAGGTGGGGCATTTCTTAGAACAGGTCAGTAATTTCCTGCAGAGTTTCAGAGAAATACACATCAATGAGAAAATGCATCTCATTGTGATGGCAGAAACAAAGGTGGGGGGGGGGGGGTTAACAGGTCTTTACAAAGTGTTCTCGATAGCCATATTATCAGGGGAAAAAAGAAGACATTTAGTAGATCTAAACATGGGTGATAACTTGTTCTTTGCTGGGTGTCTCAAGGCACTCATGATTGTTGTCATTCTAAAAGATGTAGTATTGTGAAAACAAAAATGTTATGTTGAGTGACGTAGGAAGATTTGGGTGGGATACCAGTGCCAGAAATGGTATTTGAAGCTGATGAGTTGGAGAAACTTAATGAATTCTCTGTAAACCTGGAGGATGTAATGGGGCAGTTCTACAAACTGAAGAGTAGCATATCTCCTGGGCCGGATGATATTCATCTCAGAATACTGATAGTTCTGAAAAATGAACTTGCGGAGCTATTGCTAGTAATATGTAATTTATCCTTAAAATTGAGCTTGGTACCGGAAGGTTGGAGGGTGGCCAATGTAACGCCGATTTTTAATAAAAGTTCTAGAGGAGATCTGGGAAATTACAGACCAGTGAGTCTGACGTCGGTGCTGGGCAAAATAGTAGAGACTATTGTAAAGAACAAAATTGCAGAGCATATTTAAAAAGCATGGATTAATGAGACAAAGTCAACATGGATATAGTGAAGGGAAATCTTGCCTCACCAATCTACTACATTTCTTTGAAGGGGTGAACAAACATGTGGATAAAGGTGAGCCAGTTGATATTGTGTATCTGGATTTTCAGAAGGCGTTTGACAAAGTACCTCATGAAAGACTCCAGAGGAAATTGGAGAGTCATGGGATATGAGGTAGTGTTCTATTGTGGACTAAAAACTGGTTAAAAGATAGAAAACAGAGAGTAGGGTTAAATGGTCAGTATTCTCAATGGAGAAGGGTAGTTAGTGGGGTTCCCCAGGGGTCTGTGCTGGGACTGCTGCTTTTTAACATATTTATAAATGACCTAGAGATGGGAGTAACTAGTGAGGTAATTAAATTAAGTACAAATAAGTACCTGTATATAATATGTAAGCCGCATTGAACCTGCTGTGAGTGGGAAAGCGCGGGGTACAAATGTAACAAAAAATAATTTGCTGATGACACAAAGTTATTCAACATCATTAAATCGCAGGAGGATTGTGAAAAATTGCAAGAGGAACTTACGAGACTGGGCGTCTAAATGACAAATGACGTTTAATGTGAGCAAGTGCAAAATGATGCACGTGGGAAAGAGGAACCCGAATTATAGCTACGTCATGCAAGGTTCCACGTTAGGAGCACAGATCAAGAAAGGGATCTAGGTGTTATCGTTGATGATAACGTTGAAACTTTCTGCTCAGTGTGCTGCTGCGACTAAGAAAGTAAATAGAATGTTAGGTAATATTAGGAAAGGAATTGAAAACAAAATGAGGATGTTATAATGCCTTTGTATCACTCCATGGTGCGACCGCACCTCGAATATTGTGTTCAATTCTGGTCGCCGCATCTCAAAAAAGATATAGTGGAATTAGAAGAGGTGCAGAGAAGGGCGACAAAAATGATAAAGGGGATGGGACGACTTCCCTATGAGGAAAGGCTAAAGTGGCTAGGGCTCTTCAGCTTGGAGAAAAGACGGCTGAGGGGAGATATGATAGAGGTCTATAAAATAATGAATGGAGTTGAACGAGTAGATGTGAAGCGTCTGTTTACGCTTTCCAAAAATACTAGGACTAGGGGGCATGCGATGAAGCTACAATGTAATAAATTTAAAACGAATTGGAAAATCACTCAACTTGTAATTAAACTCTAGAATTCGTTGCTAGAGAATGTGGTAAAAGCGGTTAGCTTAGCGGAGTTTAAAAAAGGTATGGACGGCTTCCTAAAGAAAAAGTCCATAGACCATTATTAAATGGACTTGGGGAAAATCCACTATTTCTGGGGTAAGCAATATAAAATGTTTTGTACTTTTTGGGGATCTTGCCAGGTATTTGTGACCTGGATTGGCCACTGTTGGAAACAGGATGCTGGGCTTGATGGACCTTTGGTCTTTCCCAGTATGGCAATACTTATGTACTTATGTAACCCTGTTAAGCTAACTGCTTTTACCATATTCTCTGGCAATTGAATTCCAGAGTAATTACACATTGAGTGAAGAAATATTTTCTCCAGTTTGTTTTGTAGCATCATTGTGTGCCCCCTAGTCCTAGTATTTTTGAAAGAGTAAACAAGTGATTCACATCTACCCATTCCATTCCACTGATTTTTTTAGACCTCTATCATATCTCCCCTCAGCCGTCTCTTCTCCAAGCTGAAGAGCCCTAGTTGCTTTAGCTTTTCCTCCTAGGGAAGTCATCCCATCCCCTTTATCATTTTTTGTCACCCTTCTCTGAACCTGTGAGGAAATAGACTGGTTTATATTTCCCTTATACATAGTAACAAAGTTTTTCTTTTTGACCTTACACTGCCCTCTGTGTTTTCTGAGGGTTCTATGCCTCCATGACAGATCACATTATCACACTGCTTTACATTAGGTGACCAATTATATTTGCTAGTAATTTCCCCATTCTGTGTCCCCAGATTTATACTGCTGAAACAAAACATGCTGCTTTTAGCTCTTTTTTTTTTTGTCAGTAACTCATTTAATCATTCTTTGATTCTCACCGAATTATCCTGAGCATCTGCTGGCAACTGAGATACAAACATCCTATGATACTTCTGCAATCCTGGCGTTAACTGTAACAGCTGGTGCTTCATTTTTCTCCTCAAATATTATTATTACATCATATATGCCTTGTGTCCTATAATTCTTCCTCTTAGTACTGGCTTCTCTGCTTCCTAGAAAATAACAGGGTTCACCTCGACTGCTCTATTATCTTGATCTGTATTTCCGCCAAACTTTCCTGTAGAAAATCATGGAAGACCTTATTGTCATAGTCCATTGGACTCGACATCCATAGGAAATCCTTTAGTGCCTCCACTAACTTCAGGGTGATGCTCATCAAAGAATGATCGAAGAGATAATTTAAGAATGGAAGTCTTACAGCAAACAAAATATAGTCCAATCTGGCATACACTTTCTGAGGATTAGAATAGAAAGTGCTCTTGCCAGGGATGTAAGATTCTCCACGTTATCAAGGAGATCTAGTTCTTTCATTACAAAATTAAGTCCCCATTCAGTGTGTCTTTGTTTTTAGAATTTTAGCACATAAAACAAACATAAACCAGTGGTTCTCAACCCAGTCCTTGGGACACACCTAGCCAGTTGGATTTTCAAAATATCCACAATGAATATGCATGAGACAGATTTGCCTACAATAGAGTTTGTGTATGCAAATTTATTTCATGCACATTCATTGTGGGTATTGTTTGGGCTTGTTGGTGCTGGGCCTCAGAACCAAAAACCCTACACCTCACCCAGACAAATTCCTCAACTGATTTCTTAGGACCACCGGCTTGATAAGTACCAAAAAACAACTATAAACAAAAGAAGCTTCTCACGTTAATAAAGTTTATTCTTACCCAAGAATATAAAAAATAAGAAATTAATAGCAGCAAATAAAAAGCAGGGTAATAAGGGAACATAAACAAAAGGGATTTGCCATTGAAATGCACGCCTATTCCTTAATAAGTTAAGACATGCCCTCCTGCCTTTCAGACCAGGCACTTATATAGAGTTTCTCAGCCCAAAGCACAAAGAGCTGTTTTTTTTCATTTCAGTCCTTTTGTTAATTAAACACATCCTCAGTAAAAGATCCCTTCTCTCACTTCAAAAGGGTCAGGATCCAGTTCTCACAGAGTCCCCATCCTCACAATATGTCTTTTCCTTCCCTTAACTTAAGACTACAAGAATCCTGTCCCTCTCCCCCCATGTCCATCTCCTTGCTCCCTTCAAATGGTAATTAATTCTCAACAGATGGAAAGCTGCTGCATCCAAGTAGTCTCCAAATGGCCTCTTTGAACACACCCGGCGAAAACAGTGAATTGCATGACTCGTGGAGGGGCATAATCGAACAGGGGCACCCATCTATAAGGGCGCCCATCTCCGGGGATGGCCCCGGGAAGGGGCGGAGCCAACCGTATTATCGAACAAGATGGGCGGCCATCTTTCGTTTCGATAATACAGTCGGGGCCAGCCAAATCTCAACATTTAGGTCACCCTTAGAGATGGTCGACCTAAATGTTGAGATGGCCGGACTTAGAGATGGCCGGCCTCAGTTTTCGCCGATAATGGAAACCGAAGCCGGCCATCTCAAAACTGGCCAAATCCAAGCCATTTGGTCGTGGGAGGAGCCAGCACTTGTAGTGCAGTGGTCCCCCTGACATGCCAGGACACCAACCGGATACCCTAGGGGGCACTGCAGTGGACTTCAGAAATTGCTCCCAGGTGCATAGCTCCCTTATCTTGGGTGCTGAACCCCCCCAAAACCCACTACCCACAACTGTACAACACTACCATAGCCCTTAAAGGGTAAAAGGGGGGCACCTATATGTGGGTACAGTGGGTTTCAGGTGGGTTTTGGAGGGCTCCCATTTACCACAAGTGTAACAGGTGGGGGGGGGGGATGGGCCTGGGTCCGCCTGCCTGAAGTGCACTGCAGTACCCACTAAAAACTGCTCCAGGGACCTGCATACTGCTGTCATGGAGCTGGGTATGACATTTGAGGTTGGCTATGATGCTGGCAAAAAATGTTTGTAAATTTGTTTTTGGGTGTGAGGGGGTTGGTGACCACTGGGGGAGTAAGGGGAGGTGATCCTCGATTCCCTCTGGTGGTCATCTGGTCAGTTCAGGCACCTTTTCAAGGCTTGGTCATGAACAAAAAGGGACCAAGTAAAGTCGGCCAAATGCTCATCAGGGCCACCCTTCTTTTTTCCATTATCGGCCGAGGATGGCCATCTGTTAACTACGCCCCCGTCCCGCCTTCGGTACACTGCCGACATGCCCCCTTGAACTTTGGCCGTCCCCGCGATGGAAAGCAGTTGTTGCTGGGCAAAATCGGCTTTCGATTATACCGATTTGGCTGCCCTTAGAAGGGTGCCCATCTCCTGATTTGTGTTGCAAGATGGCCGCCCTTCTCTTTCGAAAATAAGCAGGATTGTCTCTCAATTACCTGGCCAGAAGAGGGGAGGAAGAGGGGTGCTTGCTTGTGTTGGGCACCAAATGGCCTTGTTTGTTTTTTTGTAATCCACAGAACAAAAAAAATGTCTACTCTCCATACTTCACCATCTGTACATTATGGTTATTCTTTATATTAAACATTACCAGCACTGGAACCGCATATTCTAGGCCTTCATCATTGCATCCCCACCAACAGTATCCTGAAAACATGACTGGCTGGGTGTGTCCTGTGTATTTGGTTGAGTGCTATAGAGCAGTGGCGTTCCTAGGGGCGCTGACACCCGGGGCGGATCGCCGATGCGCCACGCCCCCCGGAACAGCACAACCCCCCCCTGGCGAAATAACCCCCCCCCCCCGGGTGCAGTGCAACCCCCCAGCGAAAAAAATCCCCGCTGGGGGGGGGGGGGGTGCCACGCGCCTGTCGGCTCTTCGTTTCCATGGTCCCTCTGCCCCGGAACAGGAAGTAACCTGTTCTGGGGCAGAAGGAGCATGAAAACGAAGAGCCAACAGGCGCGCAGCACCCCCCCCCCCCCAGTGGCGTGCACCCGGGGCGGACCGCCCTCACCACCCCCTCTTGGCACTCCACTGCTATAGAGGGACATAATCGAACGTCACCGGCGAAATAGATCACCGGCGATCTATTTTGGCGGCGGCGCAATAGCTGGCCGGAACCGTATTTTCAAAAAAGATGGCCGGCCATCTTTTTTTTCAATAATACGGTTTAGCCCGGCCAAATGCCAGAGTTCGCCGAGGTTGAGATCGCCGATTTTGTTTTTCAGCGATAATGGAAAAAACTGCCGGCCATCTCAAACCCAGCGAATTGCAAGGTATTTGGTCATGGGAGGAGCCAGCATTCGTAGTGCACTGGCCCCCCTGACATGCCAGGACACCAACTGGGCACCCTAGGGGTCAGTGCGATGGACTTCAGAAAAAGCTCCCACATGCATAGCTCCCTTACTTTGGGTGCTGAGCCCCCCCCAACCCCCCCCCCCAAAACCCACTACCCACAAATGTACAACACTACCGTAGCGCTTAGGGGTGAAGGGGCAACTAAATGTGGGTACAGTGGGTTTTGGAGGGCTCCCATTTACCAGCACAAGTGTTAAAGGGGGGGGATGGGCCTGGGTCCGCCTGCCTTAAGTACACTGCGGTACCCACTAAAAGTGCTCCAGGGACCTGCATACACGCAGGCCTCTAGGACTTGTTGCTGCTGTATAATCTTGGCACACCAGTTGACACCTGAAGACTAATCAGTTTGAAAGTCCTTTATTTGAAAAAGCACGTTTACTCACAGTTAACTGCAGATCAGAGGTTGTGCCCCACTGGCAAAGAGTCTCCCTGGTACTGAGATTAGCAGTAGGTCAGAGCTGGCAGAATGGTGTACAATGCCCTCTTTCAGCAACATTCAAGGTAATAACTAAGTTCTCTAACATGTTTAACACATGAAAGGGATCTAAAAGTGGCTGACAAAAATGGCCACTACCTCATGGACTACCGGAAACAAAACTGGACACACTCTGACCCAGTTAGCAGGGGGGAAAGCACCATGGGAGTAGAGCCCACTACCCTACACCCACCACAATGCATTGCTGATGTGACTGCAGTGCACCTAACAGAAAAGGCATCACAACCAGGGAAAGGCTGTCAGAGGATAGAACACATTCTGCTGTCATGGAAGTGGGTCCGGCATTTGAGGCTGGCATACAGGCTGGCAAAAAAGGTTTTTAGTTTTTTGTTTTTTTAGTGTGGGAGGGGGTTGGTGACCATGGGGAAGTATGGGGAGGTCATCCCCGATTCCTTCTTGTGGTCATCTGGTCAGTTGGGGCACCTTTTTGAGGTTTGGTCGTGAAAATTAAAGGACCAAGTAAACCCGGCGAAATACTGCTGAACGCCGCTTTTTTTTTCCATTATCCACGAAAGCCGGCAATCTGGTAGCCACGCCCATGCCCGCCCATGTCCCACCTTCGCTACGCCGCCAACACGCCCCCTTGAACTTTCGCCGGCGAGGCAACGGGAAAGCGGCGATGCTGTCAAAAAAGCCGCTTTCGATTATACCAATTTGGCCGCTTTTGCGAGATCGCCAGCCATCTCCCGATTTATGGCCGGCGATCACTTTCGAAAATAAGCTTGATAGTCACTCAGAAATAAGCAGGGAAAGAAACCTGTAGCTATAGATGTTTGGTGAATATATATTTCACAGCATCTATTTTTGACCATGGAGAGTCTCTACCAGTTTGTACAAGCATTTAACTTATAAGACTGTAATGAAACTTACAGTGTTTTTCTGTATGTTGCCATTTTATGTCAGTGGTTCTCAACCCAGTCCTCGAGGCACACCCAGCCAGTCAGACTTTCAGGATATGCACAGTGCATGCATGCCCTCTTTTCTATGAAGCTCTACCTCATGCTTATTCATTGAGCATATCCTGAAAGTCCAACTGGCTGGGTGTGCCCCGAGGACTGGGTTGAGAACCACTGTTTTATATTTGTCCATAAAAAGTTTATGTATGTTTGTTTTGGAGTCCGTTCAGGATATTCTTGTCTAGAACAGAATAAAAATTCAGTAGATACAAGGAAATGAAATGAAATCCGCATTCACTCTTTTTAGGCTTAGTATTTTGCTTCACAGATGGATGCCACCTAGGCTCAAGGATACCAAGGTTATATTAGTAGTAGGCATTACAGTGCAGTTTGCACTCACTATTCATATTTTTGTTCACACCTGGGGAAACTTTTCAACTAGGTCTCCACCAGTTGTACACTTTTATTCCTTTACTCACAGGACTGTCAGCAATAGCCACAGCATACATCACTTCAGCATCATCAGTGATTATATGTTATCTTAGTCTCCTTTAATTGCAATTCATTATTATTATCATCATCCATTCTTTGCTAGACCCTCTCATGTCCTTCAGTCTACTCATTCAACATCCATCTTAAACAAATACACCATATCCACATCTGCTTCTTTCCCTTCCCACCCTATTTCCTCCTCCAGTTCCAGAAACAACCCTCTCCCACATGTTGCCTCTATCTTAGTTGTTAAAAATGGGAATTGGATGACTTGGGGCTCATTTTCAAAGCAATTAGACTTGCAAAGTTCCATAGGTTACTATGCACTTTGTATGCTTATGTTAGTATGGCAGACTGACTTTTCCTTTATTGAAATGGAGTTTTTGTCATTATTTCCTGCACTTTATGTAAACCACTTTGGCCTGCTAGTTCAGTGTAGGTGTGTATGTATGTAGGCATGTGTGTGTATCTGTGTTGGCTCTGTGTACTGTGGCCGGGAAAGGAGAATAAAGACAGTTTGAAAGGAGTAATTCCCTAACTACTATGCTTCCGCATAGTAGTTTCTGTGCTGGCAGCTGTAACAGTTTCTCTCATAGAAATGTATTAGGTCATTTTTGGGGAACTCTATGGGCCGGACTCAGTAAATGGTGCCCAAAATTAGGCACCAGAAAGAACCACATAAGCTCATAGTCTATAAAGGGGAGGGGGGGTCCAGCCACGCCAAACACCCTTTATAGAATAGCATTTAGCACTGATTACAGCACCCAACTTTTATGTGAGGACTTATATCTGCTGAAACCTGGTGTAAATCCTCTCGCCCAACTGATAGCCGTTGGGTGTGCAAATGACCCTACTGTATAACACTGCACCTACATTTTTGGAATGACCCTGACCCATCTACCATCCTTCCCATGGCCACGTTCCCTTTTCAGTTGCAATCAAGACAATTTTGAGCATGCTGTGTCAGGGCCACCGAGGGGGCGGGGGGCAGGGGAGGCAAGATTTCCCAGGCCCAGCCTCCAAGGGGGGGTGGGGTGGCCCCGGTGCCAGGAAGCTTCTTCCTGCCTATTTGCTCTGGGTCTGTCTCTCTCCTGCTTCTGTGTGTGAGGACCCGGATGATTGCGTTAACAGACCAAGAGAGGATTAGACAAAGGAAGGTAAGGGTGCATGGGCGACAGCCCGTGTGGGGGGGCAGTGGCCAAGGTGAGGGGGCGGTCCTGCCTGTGTTACAGCATGCAGGCAGATCCACATGCAAATCCTCATTAAAGCCATTTAACATCAATAATTGATTATTAATGGCTTGTTAACTAATTAGTTTGCGTGCGTATCTGAGATCCGCACCCAAATTTGGTCACCATATACAGAATTCGAGGGTATGTCTCTAGAACCCCTAATTCGATCTGGTCCATTTTCAATTTCATGTCTTTTCCCAAAATTTGGTCCCATTTTCTTAAGCCTTTGGAGAGTTATTTCGCCTCCCAGATTACAAATGGACAGATAGTCCTGACCCCCTTGTGTATAATTTCTTTCCAATTCCATTAGGTTGGAAGAAAGCGAATGCTGCATACCTGTAGAAGGTATTCTCCGAGGACAGCAGGCTGATTGTTCTCACTGATGGGTGACGTCCACGGCAGCCCCTCCAATCGGAAACTTCACTAGCAAAGGCCTTTCCTAGCTCTCGCACGCCCATGCGCGGCCGTCTTCCCGCCCGAACTGGCTCGTGTTCGTCAGTCCCGTATGTAGCAAGACAAAGACAAGGGAAGACACAACTCCAAAGGGGAGGCGGGCGGGTTTGTGAGAACAATCAGCCTGCTGTCCTCGGAGAATACCTTCTACAGGTATGTAGCATTCGCTTTCTCCGAGGACAAGCAGGCTGCTTGTTCTCACTGATGGGGTATCCCTAGCCCCCAGGCTCACTCAAAACAACAAACATGGTCAATTGGGCCTCGCAACGGCGAGGACATAACTGAGATTGACCTAAAAACATATCCAACTAACAGAGAGTGTAGCCTGGAACAGAATAAAACATGGGCCTAGGAGGGTGGAGTTGGATTCTAAACCCCAAACAGATTCTGAAGCACTGACTGCCCGAACCGACTGTCGCGTTGGGTATCCTGCTGCAGGCAGTAATGAGATGTGAATGTGTGGACAGATGACCACGTCGCAGCCTTGCAGATCTCTTCAATAGTGGCTGACTTCAAGTGGGCCACTGACGCAGCCATGGCTCTGACATTGTGAGCCGTGACATGACCCTCAAGAGCCAGCCCAGCCTGGGCGTAAGTGAAGGAAATGCAATCTGCTAGCCAAATGGATATGGTGCGTTTCCCCACAGCCACTCCCCTCCTGTTGGGATCAAAAGAAACAAACAATTGGGCGGACTGTCTGTTGGCCTGTGTCCGCTCCAGATAGAAGGCCAATGCTCTTTTGCAGTCCAATGTGTGCAGCTGACATTCAGCAGGGCAGGAATGAGGACGTGGAAAAAATGTTGGCAAGACAATTGACTGGTTCAGATGGAACTCCGACACTACCTTCGGCAAGAACTTAGCGTGAGTGCGGAGGACTACTCTATTATGATGAAATTTGGTGTAAGGGGCCTGGGCTACCAGGGCCTGAAGCTCACTGACTCTACGAGCTGAAGTAACTGCCACCAAGAAAATGACCTTCCAGGTCAAGTACTTCAGATGGCAGGAGTTCAGTGGCTCAAAAGGAGGTTTCATCAGCTGGGTGAGAACAACATTGAGATCCCATGACACTGTAGGAGGTTTGACGGGGGGCTTTGACAAAAGCAAACCTCTCATGAAGCGAACAACTAAAGGCTGTCCTGAGATCGGCTTACCTTCCACACGGTAATGGTATGCACTGATTGCGCTAAGGTGAACCCTTACAGAGTTGGTCTTGAGACCAGACTCAGACAAGTGCAGAAGGTAGTCAAGCAGGGTCTGTGTAAGACAAGAGCGAGGATCTAAGGCCTTGCTGTCACACCAGACGGCAAACCTCCTCCATAAAAAGAAGTAACTCCTCTTAGTGGAATCTTTTCTGGAAGCAAGCAAGACACGGGAGACACCCTCTGACAGACCCAAAGAGGCAAAGTCTACGCTCTCAACATCCAGGCCGTGAGAGCCAGAGACTGGAGGTTGGGATGGAGAAGCGCCCCTTCGTCCTGTGTGATGAGGGTCGGAAAACACTCCAATCTCCACGGTTCTTCGGAGGACAACTCCAGAAGAAGAGGGAACCAGATCTGACGTGGCCAAAACGGAGCAATCAGAATCATGGTGCACCGGTCTTGTTTGAGTTTCAACAAAGTCTTCCCCACCAGAGGTATGGGAGGATAAGCATACAGCAGACCTTCCCCCCAGTCCAGGAGGAAGGCATCCGATGCCAGTCGACCGTGGGCCTGAAGTCTGGAACAGAACTGAGGGACCTTGTGGTTGGCTCGAGATGCGAAGAGATCTACCAAGGGGGTGCCCCACACTTGGAAGATCTGGCGCACTACTCTGGAGTTGAGCGACCACTCGTGAGGTTGCATAATCCTGCTCAACCTGTCGGCCAGACTGTTGTTTACGCCTGCCAGATATGTGGCTTGGAGCCACATGCCGTAACGGCGAGCCCAAAGCCACATGCTGACGACTTCCTGACACAGGGGGCGAGATCCAGTGCCCCCCTGCTTGTTGATGTAATACATGGCAACCTGGTTGTCTGTCTGAATTTGGATAATTTGATGGGACAGCCGATCTCTGAAAGCCTTCAGAGCGTTCCAAACCGCTCGTAACTCCAGGAGATTGATCTGCAGATCGCGTTCCTGGAGGGACCAGCTTCCTTGGGTGTGAAGTCCATTGACATGAGCTCCCCACCCCAGGAGAGACGCATCCGTAGTCAGCACCTTTTGTGGCTGAGGAATTTGGAAGGGGCGTCCCAGAGTCAAATTGGCCCAAATCGTCCACCAGTACAGGGATTTGAGAAAACTCGTGGACAGGTGGATCACGTCCTCTAGATCCCCAGCAGCCTGAAACCACTGGCCATTGAGCAGATCGCATGTGAAGACTAGCCATGGGAGTCACATGGACTGTGGAGGCCATGTGGCCAAGCAATCTCAACATCTGCCAAGCTGTGATCTGCTGGGACGCTTGTACCCGGGAGACGAGGGACAGCAGATTGTTGGCCCTCGTCTCCGGGAGATAGGCGCGAGCCGTCCAAGAATCCAGCAGAGCTCCTATGAATTTGAGTCTCTGTACTGGGAGAAGGTGGGACTTTGGGTAATTTATCACAAACCCTAGTAGCTCCAGGAGTCGAATAGTCATCTGCATGGACTGTAGAGCTCCTGCCTCGGAAGTGTTCTTCACCAGCCAATCGTCGAGATAAGGGAACACGTGCACTCCGAGCCTGCGAAGCGCTGCTGCTACCACAGCTAGGCACTTCGTGAACACTCTGGGCGCAGAGGCGAGCCCAAAGGGTAGCACACAGTACTGGAAGTGACGTGATCCCAGACGAAATCGAAGATACTGTCTGTGAGCTGGCAGTATCGGGATGTGTGTATAAGCATCCTTTAAGTCCAGAGAGCATAGCCAATCGTTTTGCTGAATCATGGGAAGAAGGGTGCCCAGGGAAAGCATCCTGAACTTTTCCTTGACCAGATATTTGTTCAGGGCCCTTAGGTCTAGGACGGGACACATCCCCCCTGTTTTCTTTTCCACAAGGAAGTACCTGGAATAGAATCCCAGCCCTTCTTGCCCGGATGGCACGGGCTCAACCGCATTGGCGCTGAGAAGGGCGGAGAGTTCCTCTGCAAGTACCTGCTTGTGCTGGAAGCTGAAGGACGGAGCTCCCGGTGGGCAATTTGGAGGCTTTGAGGCCAAATTGAGGGTGTATCCTTGCCGGACTATTTGGAGAACCCACTGGTCGGAGGTTATGAGAGGCCACCTTTGGTGAAAAACTTTCAACCTCCCCCCAACCAGCAGATCGCCCAGCACGGACACCTTGACATTGGCTATGCTCTTCTGGAGCCAGTCAAAAGCTCGTCCCCTGCTTTTGCTGGGGAGCTGTGGGGCCTTGCTGAGGCGCATGCTGCTGACGAGAGCGAGCGCGCTGGGGCTTAGCCTGGGCCGCAGGCTGTCGAGAGGGAGGATTGTACCTACGCTTACCAGAAGAGTAGGGAACAGTCCTCCTTCCCCCATAAAAACGTCTACCTGAAGAGGTAGATGCTGAAGGCTGCTGGCGGGAGAATTTGTCGAAAGCGTTATCCCGCTGGTGGAGCTGTTCTACCACCTGTTCGACTTTTTCTCCAAAAATGTTGTCCGCTCGGCAAGGGGAGTCCGCAATCCGCTGCTGGATTCTATTCTCCAGGTCGGAGGCACGCGCATCACCACACCTTGAGCAGCGGCCCTGGACGCAACATCAAAGGTATCATATACCCCTCTGGCCAGGAATTTTCTGCACGCCTTCAGCTGCCTGACCACCTCCTGAAACGGCTTGGCTTGCTCAGAAGGGAGCTTGTACACCAAGCTCGCCAACTGCCGCACAATGTTCCGCATGTGGATGCTCGTGTAGAGCTGGTAGGACTGAATCTTGGCCACGAGCATAGTAGAATGGTAGGCCTTCCTTCCAAAGGAGTCTAAGGTTCTAGAGTCCTTGCCCGGGGGCGCCGAAGCATGCTCCCTAGAACTCTTAGCCTTCTTTAGGGCCAGATCCACCACACCAGAGTCGTGAGGCAACTGAGTGCGCATCAGCTCTGGGTCCCCATGGATCCGGTACTGGGATTCGATCTTCTTGGGAATGTGGGGATTAGTTAGAGGCTTGGTCCAGTTCGCCAGCAATGTCTTTTTTAGGACATGATGCATGGGTACTGTGGACGCTTCCTTAGGTGGAGAAGGATAGTCCAAGAGCTCAGACATCTCAGCCCTGGGCTCATCCTCCACAACCACCGGGAAGGGGATGGCCGTAGACATCTCCCGGACAAAGGCCGCGAAAGACAGACTCTCGGGAGGAGAAAGCTGCCTTTCAGGGGAGGGAGTGGGATCAGAAGGAAGGCCATCAGACTCCTCGTCAGAGAAATATCTGATGTCCTTCTCCTCCTCCCACGAGGCCTCACCATCGGTATCAGACACAAGTTCATGAAACTGTGTCTGAAGCCGTGCCCGACTTGACTCCGTGGAAACACGGCCACGGTGGGAGCGCCGAGAGGTAGACTCCCTCGCCAGCACCGGCAAAGCTCCCTCCACCGACATCGTCGGGGAGTCTTCCTGGGAGGCGGCCGCAGACCTCACCCTGGGCAAAGGGCCAGCCGTCGCCTCGCTCGACGGTACCGGTGGCGCAAGCACCCCTGGTACCGGAGGAGAAGGGCGCAACAGCTATCCCAGAATCTCTGGAAGAACGGCCCGGAGACTCTCGTGCAGAGCGGCTGCGGAGAAAGACTGGGAAGCCAATGCAGGCGTCGAGGTCAGAGTCTGTTCCGGGCGTGGAGGCGGTTCCGGTCTGTCCAAGGTGGAGCGCATCGACACCTCCTGAACAGAGGGTGAGCGGTCCTCCCGGTGCCGATGCCTACTGGGTGCCGACTCCCTCGGCGACCCAGAGCTCTCGGTACTGAGGCGGGAAGGAGACCGGTGTCGATGCTTCTTTGATTTCTTCAAACAAAGCATGTCACCGGAGCTTCCCGGTACCGACGAGGAGGACGTAGAATCCAACCGTCTCTTCCTCGGGGCCGAGGCCGAAGAAGGTCGGTCTCAGGGGGGCTGTACCGCAGGAGCCCTCAGGGCAGGAGGAGACCCACCCGAAGACTCACCGCCACCAGCAGGGGAATGGACAGCCCTCACCTGCACTCCAGTCGAAGCACCACCATCTGATGACATCAGCAACAGCGGAGGTCCCAGTACCACCGACGTCGACTCAGCCTTCCGATGTCTCGGTACCGACGATGCAGAGGGTCGAAGCCTCGATGCCGTCGATGCAGTCGATGCCAAGGTCGAAAACTTCGATGCTGTCGACATCGATGCACTCGATGCGTCCTGTGCTGTTGTCGACGAAGAACCCAAGAACAACACGTTCCACTGGGCCAATCTCGCTACCTGAGTCCTCTTTTGTAAAAGAGCACAAAGACTGCAGGCCTGCGGGCGGTGCCCAGCCCCCAGACACTGAAGACACGAAGCGTGCCTATCAGTGAGCGAGATTACCCGGGCGCACTGGGTGCACTTTTTGAAGCCGCTAGGAGACTTCAATGACATGGGCGGAAAAATCACGCCGGCGAAATCAAAATTCACGATGATGACGAAAGGCACCAAAAATAAGGGAGAGAAAACCCATACCGAGGCCAAAAAGGCCTATCCTGAAAGCGAAAGGAAACTTACGCTGGGGGAAAAACTGGACACACGGGAAGGGACAAAGACCGAAGGTCTCTCTTTTTTTTTTTTTTTTAGCAAAATCGCGAAGACGCGCGAGGGTCAACTTGAGGGGCACGAAACGGTGGCAAAACACGACCGTCACGAGCGCGGACAAAAGAAGACTGACGAACACGAGCCGGTTCGGGCGGGAAGACAGCCGCGCATGCATGGTGCGCATGGGCGCGCGAGAGCTAGCAAAGGCCTTTGCTAGTGAAGTTTCCGATTGGAGGGGCTGCCGTGGACGTCACCCATCAGTGAGAACAAGCAGCCTGCTTGTCCTCGGAGAATAAAAATTCGCAGTATACACTCCTCTTGGCCCTTGCAAATGTAAGAAACACATTTCTATTTTTTTTAAAGGATTATGACATTTATCCTCTGACAGTTCTCAATCACAACCAAATATGCTGTGTATGCTCTCCCATTAGATTCTTAATTTAGAATAATCATGTTAATCCAAGGGGCAAGCTTATGGAGCCTTCCACAGCATTCCAGGCTCCTATTTATGAGATCACGTGAGTCACTGAGGATCAGTGGAGTGTCAAGCATTTAAGCAAGATCTGTGGTTAAGACAAAGAAAGTTGCATATTTCAGCCACTGCCAAGTTAGCTTTTGGCAACTAAACCTTTTTGGAAAGTGTGTCTAGATTCCTGGCAATAACAGGACTGACTAAAAATGAACAGAAAATATAATAAATAACTAGTTTGCTTGCAAGAAAAAAAATTGCTTCCTAGTCTCCAATGCAGTTATAATCATAAAAGTGAAAATTATTAATTTTTCGAAAGGCCATTTTTCTTATTTGGGGGTTGGTAGGTGAAATAAATATTACCATTCTTACTTTCTGATGAATTTTAAATGTTGAAATGCAAAGTGAATGTAAAAATATCATTGGTTTGTGCTGGAATATAGTAAGGAGGCCAAAGCATGGACAGTGAGACTGATAAAGCAGCCTCAATCTAACATTCCACATGCTAACTATCTTTATTCTCTTCAACCCACACAGATGTTAGAAAGTATGCATGAGGGGTTTAGAATGTCTGCCTCTCTGGGGTAAAATAATTCTTTGAAACTTTTTCAGAACAGGACCAAATCTGGCAAGGTCAAAACAGATGGAAAGACTCATTGAGTTTGACAATGGGTCAGATCAGATCAGAAGATCCAGAGGACTAAGCATCCCCACCCCCCACCCCACCCCACCCCACCCCCCCAAAAAAAAATAGCCCAGTGCATTTCTATCAGAGAAGCAATTCCAGCTTCTGCAGCATAGAAATTTACATATGGTGAAATAGAGCAGTTAGGGAATTGTTCCTCTCAAAATGCCGCTTTACTCTTTTCCCCTCTCCCTGTCACAGAGAGATCCAACATAGGTATACCCATGCACAGTCCCATAGACACAAAATAGACATAGAAACACACACAAATACACAAAGAAATGAAAATATAAATACCTACACACAAACAAAAAGCTAACATAAACATTAAGAAACCATTAAGAAAGCTAAACAGCTAAGCTACCAGCTTTCAATGTGGCATTTATGACAAAGAAAAGTATCTGATTCACTAAGGGGCTCATTTTCAAAAGAGAAAAATGTTCAAAAAGTGGCATTTGGATGTCTTGCTTGCTACAATGTTCAAATCACTATTTTTGAAACCCATATTCTAAACGTTTTGCTATGCAGTTTGTCAGCAGAACATTCAAATCACAAGGGGGTCTGTTGGGGGCAGGATCCGGGCATGCCTAAAACCAAGGAGATTAGATAACAGGAGATGGGTTGACATGAAAAAGGTGAAGCCAATTAGGTTAATCTCCCTTTCGCTCTCCTCCACACAGCCGCCATCCCTGTTCACCCAAAACAAAGCAAGCAAATATATGAGCTGTTCTATCCACGTTGTCGTTCTTTATTGTTGGTAACATTTGTATTTGATTTCACTTAGGGGCCTTTATACAGACCAGCAGTTAGCCCAATGCGGGCTTACCATTGCTATTCCAGGACCACCACTGGCCCAACGCGACTGCCGGTGGAAGTTACGGGTCATGCGCACACCATTTCCAGGGGTGGGAAAACCCCGGAAAGGTTAGCGCAGCAGTAGCCTGGTGGTAATCGGGCATCGCTGTGTGCTGCCTGGTTATCACAGGAGCCCTTACCGCCACCTCAATGAGTGGTGGTAACGGCTGCCTGCTGCATGGCTATGCGGCAAGAGTTTTCTTACTGCATGGCCACTTTGTTTTTGGGTCTTTTGATCCACTGCGAGAAAACGGGCCCGAGGTGCAGGAAAAATGACCCCAGCTGCTACCCACAGCATGGTAAAAGGACCTTTTATATTTTTGCTGGTTTGTACAGCATATGGACATACACAGAGGAAGTATTAGTTTCATCGGTTAGAATAATAATTAGTTCTAAATTTTAAATCATTGTGTCATTTGGAGGTGCTGCTTATAGGGACTCCCTCTATTTATGTAGAAATGTTTTCACCTAGTAAAGGGCCACCAAAACAGACATCATGTTATAAGAATCAAGTGCTTAACAATCAGACTTACTATTTATAAGTACAATTAAAAAAAATATATATTAATTAGGTTGAAACCTGGGAGCATTTAACATCTTTTTTTTATCTTGTGTCTACATCAAAAGAAAAAGATGGCAAGTGGGAACTTGCTCATTTTGTTTTGTGAATTGCAGGGGTATATTATAAAAATGCCCTTGCCTTTTTTTATCATTACTATTTCACAGAGAGGTATTGAATAATGAGGGAAGGGCTTCCTTCATGCAGACGTTCTGTCGAGTCAGTCTAAATGTGCCAGCATTGTCCAGTTCAGCACACTATTAGCCATCAAGTTCATACAAAGTTAATTATGTTCAACAGAAAATAAATCTATTGGATCAGGCTGCTTGCTATGTGAATATTCCATCAGTCCAGACAGGCAGAAAGAACAAACAAATGTGTTTATTTTCAGAACTTGGAACAGTGGACTGCAAAAATGTGCAAATAACAAACAGTAACAAGCAACTGAAAAATGGATCAATTAGAAAATTAACTAAACATTTGCATACTTCCTAGAAAGTGCCTGGGGAGAACAGGGCATATATCTGTTCACAGAGTTTCAGCAAATAGATCTCTCTCTCTCTCTCTCTTCTCCCGGGCTGAAACTGAAGCAACAGCCAGCACCTGCTGGGAAATTTCAAACTCCAGGCCAATCAGAGCCCAGAACAGTCAAGTTTCAAATAAAAGCTGGTTACATCACTACAGGCACTTCCTACCATGTTTCCCCGAAAATAAGACACTGTCTTATATTAATTTTTGCTCCCCAAGACACGCTAGGTCTTATTTTCAGGGGATATCTTATTTTTCGGGGAAACATTGGAGTTGCCCCCCCACCCGAGGTCACCGGGCCCCCCTCCACCCGCCCTCCATCTCTCCCGGAAGTTGGAACTAACCTTAAACGCCTCCTTTCACCAAGTTCGCACTCGCAGCAAGCAGCAGCAGGGCAGGCCACTCCTTCCTTCTGTGCCCCGCCCTCGCAAATGTTATGTTACGCCAGGCGAGGGCGGGACACAGAAGGAAGGAGTGGCCTGCCCTGCTGCTGCTTGCTGCGAGTGTGAACTTGGTGAAAGGAGGCATTTAAGGTTAGTTCCAACTTCCGGGAGAGACGGAAGGCGGGTGGAGGGGGGCCCGGCGACCTCGGGTGGGGGGGGGGCGACCTTGTCAGCTCTCGGCAGCCCTGCTTTAAAAGAAAAAAACTTTGCTAGGTCTTACTTTTGGGGGAGGCCTTATATTTTACAATTGCAGCAAGACCTCTACTAGGTCTTATTTTCGGGGGCTGTCCTATTTTCGTGGAAACACGGTATTATCTGTGTGCCAACTAAAAGAAAGAGAAGTCCTGACATGTACCATCTGCTGGCCAACAGGAGAAATATACTTTAGACATATTTAAGACAGGAAAATATCCAATACATTTTACAGGCTTAAAACACACTGTTTCTTCACAACTAGGAACAATATTCAATATCACACTTCCTCATGTACAGCCACAAAACAACCTTTTAGGGTGGATAGTGTTCACAATGAGCTGCTTTTATTATCGACCAGATAGAAGGTATAAGATTTTTCAGTTTTGTCACAGTATAAGTCATCACAAGAACAAAATATAAGAAAACCAATGGTCTGCATTAGGGGCTTGTAGCCTATTTACTACTACTACTACTATAAATCACTTCTATAGCGCTACCAGTCATACGCAGCGCTTTACAATTGAACATAAAGAAGACAGTCCCTGCTCAAAAGAGTTGTGTTTAAACAAAAAGAGATCTGCATGAAACAAAATATTTATTTTTATCTTCACTTATAAAACCACTTGTCCCTGAAACATGCTCAAAACAGAATAATCAATTTGTGTATCCAAAATGTAAGCTTCTATAAAACAGATGAAGATGTGATTCCATGTGCCCCAATGAAAGGAGAGTTTAATTTTAATTTTATTTAATTTCAATATATTCCATTTTTATAACACCAGGCTTTCCAAGGTAGATTACAACAACAGTTAAGATGAACCCATCAGGAAACAGGATATCCTCACTGAAATTTTGCCATCTGTATTGTATAGAACAGTGTAGAAAAATGAGCACAAAATACAGAGTTTATAAATGCTGTTTCTACCAGCTGCAATAATTTTTTAAGCTGTTTTAGTAATATTCATTTTTTATTTCATGATATTTGATATGGGAAGCTTTCAAATAAAATAAAAAGCTGTCAAATAAGTAAAAAAAAAAGAATTCTTTTGTCAAATAAGTAAAATAAATAAATCTTTTGTCCTCCACCTTTTAAGGCTCTACCTATCCAACTGGAACAGCTTTTGACTTTTTACAGATGGACCACACATAGGTAGTCTGTTATTTCTAATAATCTTTTGCTATTGTATTCAATAGCGTTTGCTATTGTTTTGTGTGAGTGAAAATGGTGGCAATCTCCGCCTATTGCTTGCACGCTCTGCCTACTGGCTTCAGCCCATATAATGGGCTAGATAGGCTCACCCCGTCTCCTGTTCTCAATCTAACCTCCTTGTCTAAGACTTGGACGTTTCTCTGCCATAATGGATCAAAACAAAGTCGTCCAGGGCTACAATTTAAATGTTTTGGTCTAGACCTGTTTTTATCATGACTTAAGTCAGAAAAAGGTGCCCTAAGTAACTAGATGACCACTGGAGGGATTAAGGCATAACCCCCCTTACTTCCCTAGTGGTCCCTGACCCCCCCTCCCACTCCCCAAAGATGTGAAAGAAACAGTACACCAGCCTCTATGACAGCTTCAGATGTTAAAGCCAGTACTCTTAGAGCAGCAAGCAGGTCCCTGGAGTAGCCTAGTGGATGGTGCAGTGCACTGTAGAGAAGGGAACCCAAGTCCAAATCCCACTCTACCTGTTACACATGTGAGTCCTCCAAAACTCACCAAAAACCCAGTGTACTCACATATAGGTGATACCTGCAGGCATAAAGGCTTTTGTAGTAGTGTACAGTTGGATATAGTAGGTTTTTAGTGGCTATTGGTGGGTTCCCTATTCAATATAAGGAGATAATGGTAAGATGTGCACCTGGGACCTTTTATGTCAGGTCCACTGCAATGGACCAGTGCCCCCTAGGGAGCCCCACTGCTCTGCTGGAATGTTTGTAGCCAGCATACTAAGAATGCTGGCTCCTCCTAAATCACCTCATCGGGGTTATGGCGGCAGCAGCGGTAAAAAGCGTGCCAGCTTGGCGCTTAGTTCAGTCTTCCCTTCTCTCTCTCTCAGCTCTGGTCCCGCCCTTGCAGAAACAGGAAATGAGGGCGGGATCAGAGCTGAGAGAGAGAGAAGGGAAAACTGAACTAAGCGCCGAGCCTGCACTGACAGGCTTATTTTCGAAAGAGAAGGGCGCCCATCTTTCGACACAAATCAACATAATCAAAAGCCGATTTTGGGCATCCTCAACTGCATTCCGTTGTGGGGGACAACCAAAGTTCATGGGGGCATGTTGGAAGCATAGCGAAGGCAGGACTGGGGCGTGTCTAACACATGGGCATCCTCGACCGATAATGGAAAAAAGAAGGGCGTCCATGACTAGCACTTGAGCGACTTTACTTGGTCCATTTTTTGTTACGACCAAGCCTCAAAAAGGTGCCCGAACTGACCAGATGACCACCGGAGGGAATCGGAGATGACCTCCCCTTACTCCCCCAGTGGTCACCAACCCCCTCCCACCCTAAAAAAAAACTTTTAAAATATTTTTTGCCAGCCTCTATACCAGCCTCAAATGTCATACCCAGCTCTATGACAGCAGTATGCAGGTCCCTGGAGCAATTTTAGTGGGTGCAGTGCACGTCAGGCAGGCAGACTCAGGCCCATCCCCCCTACCTGTTACACTTGTGGTGGTAAATGTGAGCCCTTCAAAACCCACCACAAACCCACTGTGCTCACATGTAGGTGCCCCCCTTCACCCGTAAGGGCTATGGTAGTGGTGTACAGTTGTGGGGAATGGGTTTTTGGGGGGGGTTGGGGGGCTCAGCACACAAGGTAAGGGAGCTATGTACCTGGGAGCAATTTCTGAAGTCCACTGCAGTGCCCCCTAGGGTGCCCGGTTGGTGTCCTGGCATGTCAGGGGGACCAGTGCACTACGAATGCTGGCTCCTCCCACAACCAAATGGTTTGGATTTAGTCGTTTCTGAGATGGGCGTCCTCGGTTTCCATTATGGCCAAAAATCGGGGACGACTATCTCTAAGGATGACCATCTCTAAGGTCGACCTAAATTTCGCGATTTGGGCGTCCCCAACCTTATTATCGAAATGAAAGATGGACGCCCATCTTTTCAATAATACGGGTTTCCCCGCCCCTTCACCGGGACATCCTGCGAGGACTTGGGTGCCTCTTTCGATTATGCCCCTCTGAGTGTCCATTTTCCAGTGGGGAAGAAAGAGCAGAGCCACTCAGGCATATGAAAAACAAACACTCAGCAACGAAGTGCTTTTGGAAAGGTATCAATTTCAGAAACAGCTAAATAAGTATCACTTTACATATCTGTAATGAGGATAATTCACTGCTGCCTGTTTAGCTTAGAGCAGCAGTGCTCTTGGAGTCACAATGCATCCAAGAATGAGCTGAGTCAAATCTCTATCAAAACCTAAAACTGGTGAGAGTCACAGGCAACAGATATTGCCAGTGAGAGCCTTGTGGTTAAATAAAGCTTTTGATTTCATTATCTTCTTTGGTTTAAGTTGTCTCATGTTTGATATATGACTGTTTCCCTTCTGAATGCTGTATCTACAAATTTCATCCCTCGTCCGAGCCTGCTTCTTAGCTCTCCATCAGTTCAAAATTTTTTACACCTTACCTTGACATCTCTTCTCAAAAACATTTCTCTATGCACTTTTGTTTACACATTTTGATTACTGTAGGACTCCCCCAATCTTCTATTCACCGTCTTCAGACAATACAGAACACTGCAGCTCGAATCCTTACCTATGCTGCCAGATTTGACCGAGCTACTCCGCTTCTTTTCAATAACACTGGTTGCCTATTGCCCATTATGTTCACTACAAGATTCTTGCCCTCGTTCACAAGATTCACTACTCGAGCACTCTGTCCTATCTTTTCTCTCTCCTTATCCCATATACCCTACCCAGAGTCCTTGGTTCTTTTACTGACAATCGCTTGTGAATATCCCCCCCCCCCCCCCCAGAGAAGCCTGTCATGAATCTACTCATGCTTGTGCGTTTTTATGGTTTGCACCCTTGCTCTAGAATTCTTTTCCCTCTTCCATTCACCTCGAGCGTTCTTACCTCAAATTTAAAGTGTTACTAAAGACATATCTCTTTGAAAAGGCTTTCTCTGTTTAATTTGACCCTGGTGGCCCTCTCGGAATCCACTAGCCCCCTTTCCACTTTTTTCTTGCTCCCACAGTCCCTTTTCTCTTTTTCTCATTTCCTTCAAAGTATTTGGCATTCTTTCCTTTTTCTTGTCATTTTAATTAAACCGTGTACATCACTTTGTTATTTCCTTGAGGAAAGGCGATTAATCAAGTTCTAATGAATCAAATCAAATCAGACTCTTTCTTGCACCTGGTACTAACCTATGGTACTGCCTTACTGTTTCATTATTTAAAAACAAGAAACTGAGGGGGGGGGGGGGGAGAGAGTTGTCAAAGTGGGCTACCATTAAGATGTGTTATTTTACTGTTAATCCCAGTTATTAGTAATTAGGTGTCATTGCATAAAATGGAATCTGTGCTAAAACAATATGAGTTAGTGGTAAAATAGCACATCTGAAAAGTAGACCATATTAGCAACTACATCTCTAAGACATGGAGCCACAATGCTAGAATCCTGCAAATGCAAAAGACAAACACTGATTTGTCATGTGCAGGCATCACCAGTGTATGAGCAGGGGTTTTGCAAAACTATATGTGAGCAACAATGTAGTCCACTAGCAACCCCTGGGGAACTCCTCTCATATGAGGAAAAGCTAAAGAGGTTAGGGCTCTTCAGCTTGGAAAAGTGACGGATGAGAGGAGATATGATTGAGGTCTACAAAATCCTGATGGTGTGGAACGAATAGAAATGAATCGATTTTTTACGCTTTCAAAAAGTAAAAAAAACTACAGAACGTTCCATGAAGTTACATGGAAATACTTTCAAAACAAATAGGGGAAAATATTTCTTTCACTCAATAAACTCTTTGCCGGAGGATGTAGTAACAGCAGTTAGGGTATCTGTTTGGACAAGTTCCTGGAGGAAAGGTCCATAGTCTGCTATTGAGACAGACATGGGAAAGCCACTGCTTGCCCCAGGATTAGTAGCATGGAATGTTGCCACTATCTGGGTTTCTGTCAGGTACTTGTGACCTGACTTGGCCACTGTTGGAAACAGGATACTGTGCTGGATGGACTACTGGTCTGACCCAGTATGGCTATTCTTATCTTCTTATGAAATCAGAGACAGTAGATAGGCTAGGCCATTTTTCAAAAATCCTCACTATGCATGCAGAAGCCATAAAATGTTTAACACTTTATCCTGTCATACTGGAGATATGTTAGTGCTTACCTGAAAAGTGTTGTCACCAGGACGCATTGAGCCAAGATTTAAAAAATGAGCAAAAGTGAAGATATTTTACTTTAGAAACTGCTGTATATTCTGCCCGTACAGAATACAGAAAAATAGCAGGCTGAGCTCTTTTTATCAGTGGCACAGGACACAACATTTAATCAGTTTACACAGGAAGAACACAACTGTCTTTCATGCTGTGTTCAGGATACCATTCTGACCTTTTGTTTTCTGACGCACAAAAACAGGAATTTAAATGTCTCCCATCAAAAATTGATGGGATCCAAAAGTTACAAAACAGAGATAATGAGGGGTTTTGTTTTATAAATGAAAAAAAATGCAGCACTATTGAGTGACACATCCATTTATCACTCTTTTCTTTCCATTCACTTCAGGTTTTGCTCTTAGGACAAATAAAGATGGCGGATGTGCTTGATCTCTCAGTCTTAAGCAGAATATTTTAAAAATTAGGTCCTGCTACCTCAACAAAGAATGGACCGTAGGGGTGTGCTGGCCAAAAATGGTGGTTTTCTTTAGTTTCCCGTGCTGATTACATGAATTTTAATTTTGTTAAATTTTTTTGAATTTTCATGTAGGGGGCAATACCATAAATAATGTAGACTCTTCAGACACAGTGTGCACTCTGTGCAAAGAGAACATACTTTAATACTATTTACATGCAGATTATGCATATAAATTAGAATAATAGCATATATATGCCTATCCTGCTTATTTTCGAAGGAGATGGCCGGCCATCTTCCGACACAAATCGGGAGATGGCCGGCCATCTCCTAAACCTGGCCAAATCGGTATAATCAAAAGCCGATTTTGGCCGGCTTCAACTGCTTTCTTTCCGTCGCAGAGCCGGCCAAAGTTAAAGGGGGCGTGTCAGCAGGGTATGGAAGGCTGGACGGGGGTGTGGTTACGAGATGACCGGCTTCGGCCGATAATGGAAAAAAGAAGGCCGGCTCTGACGAGCATTTGGCCGACTTTACTTGGTCCATTTATTTTTAGGACCAAGCCTTAAAAAAGTGCCCCAGTTAACAAGATGACCACCGGAGGGAATCGGGGATGACCTCCCCTTACTCCCCCAGTGGTCACCAACCCCCTCCCACCCTAAAAAAAAAAAATTTTTAACATTTTTTTGCCAGCCTCAAATGTCATACCCACCCTGACAGCAGTATGCAGGTCCCTGGAGCAGTTTTTTGTGGGTGCAGTGCACTTCAGGCAGGTGGACCCAGGCCCACCCCCCTACCTGTTACACTTGTGGTGGTAAATGGGAGCCCTCCAACCCCCCCCCCCCAAACAAAACCCACTGTACCCACATGTAGGTGCCCCCCTTCATCCCTAAGGGCTATGGTAGTGGTGTAGAGTTGTGGGGAGTGGGTTTTGGGGGGGATTTGGGGGGGCTCAGCACACATTGAGAATACTGACCATTTAACCCTACTTTCTGTTTTCTATCCTTTAACTAGTTTTTAATCCACAATAGAATACTACCTTCTATCCCATGACTCTCCAATTTCCTCTGGAGTCTTTCATGAGGTACTTTGTCAAGCACCTTTTGAAAATCCAGATACACAGTATTGACCTGCTCACTTTTATTCACATGTTTGTCCACCCCTTCAAAGAAATCTATTAGTGAGGCAAGATTTCCCTTCACTAAATCTATGTTGGTTTTGTCTCATTAATCCATGCTTTTGAATATGCTCTGTAATTTTGTTCTTTATAATAGTCTCTATCATTTTGCCCAGCACTGATGTCAGGCTCACCAGTCTATAATTTCCCATATCTTCTCTGGAACCTTTTTTAAAAGTCGGCATTACATTGGCCACCCTCCAATCTTCCAGAATCATGCTTGATTTTAAAGATCTACTATAATAAAACTCACCCTCAACGTTCTGAAGACAACGTTCTGAAGTCACTCAGTCACTTCCTGAAGGGTTCATGGATTCATGGTGGTGAAGCCATAACACTGACCATGTCTCTCTGCCCCGCCCTCGCATGACGGACCAATCAGAAAAAACACCCTCAACATTCTGAAACACAAAGGACCATCACAACACCGTTCCCAGGCAACACTAGGCAACGTAAGATGGACCAATCAGAGGAAACTATGTGACAATAAGGGAGGAGCATTCCCCAGCAGAATGGCTCATTATCTGTGCAGCACGGAGAGCACAGAACCACCGCTGAAACGAGAGAAGAATATTCCTGCTGTGGGTATGTGCAAAAATAGACCCGGGGGGGGGGGGGGGGGGAGAAACACTCACTCACTCACACACACACAAAATAACTCTGTGACACATACACACACACACACACAAAAAAGCCACATGCTAGCGCCCGTTTCATTGGTTTCGGAAACGGGCCTTTTTTACTAGTAAACTATATATTACTAACAATAGTTCCGCAAGTTTATTTTTCAATTCTATCAGTACTTAGGGATTAATACCATCCAGTCCATGAGATTTGCTACTCTTCATTTTGTATGCTGTTATTCTTATTCAAATTCCATCTTTCAGCAAAATGTCCAGCAAGCAATGAATAACCTCCAACACAATTTTGCATATACTTTGTGAATTCTGCTTTCAAAATTGCTCAATATCACTCATAGGCTCAAAACCCAACATGGTCCATGTTTCGCATAACTTGTCATCAGGGATTGAGACTCACATATTGAAAACTCATTACACAGACATCAAGCAGTTGGCACTCAAACAGAAATGCTCCTCCGCATGAAGTTGGTTTTACATACAGTTCCTGCAGATATCTAAACAGAGACATGAGAGAGTCTGCCTGGGATGATTGTAAGGGATGGGGTAGCACATAAAAAGACATTGAGATTGGCTATATAGCTGAACTTATCTGTGCAAATGGCGCTATAAAGGAAGAGCAAGATCCTGTATTTGAGATTAGCAGATACCAGAAGCCAGTATTCATTCTTAAACAAAGGGGAAACATGATCCTGATGACAGACAGTATATATTACCTTAATACTAGTCAGGTTGATCGCTTCTTTTGTTCTCAATGATCGACCCACTGTAAAGGATCATCTTGAGTCGGATCGTGTCATAGAACATATTGAATGTCATCAGTGTGTTGCTGTTGATTCTGCCTTTATGAGAGTGGTATTGACTTGACAACGAGACACTATTACATTTGGGAACTTTGTATAGGATGAGTTTCATGCCCTTGGTCAAAAAAGAAAGAACGAGCAGTGTCGGATCTATTTTTTCTTTGTCGGTTGACATTTTCTGGAAAATAAGATAACAAACTGAAAATTATGTTTGGCAACATTAAATGTAATACTGTGATCACCAAGTCAGGTTGTTAGTAGTATGAATGAGTGTTGTGAGTGAGATAGGAGTAATTATATTTTCATATAATAAATGTTTTTGATATGATTTAAAATGAGATCTGGAGTATTTTTGTTAAAATGTATTTGAATTAACTTACTCTGGTTTCACTGTGTTAGTCCCCTATTTTTGCATTAACATACATAACAGTAACCATAGTGGGTCAGACCAATGGTCCAGCTAGCCCAGTATCCTGCTTCCAATAGTGGCCAAGCCAGGTCACAAGTACCTGAAAGAAACCCAAATCATGGCAACATTCCATGCTACCAATCCCAGGGCAAGCAGTTGCTTCCCCATGTGTGTCTCAGTAGCAGACTATGGACTTTCCTCCAGGAACTTGTCCAAACCTTTTTCAAACCCAGATACACTAACTGCTGCTACCACATCCTCCGGCAAAGAGTTTCAGAGCTTAACTATTCATTGAGGGAAAAATTATTTTCTCCTATTTTTTAAAAAGTATTTCCATGTCATTTTCTTGAGTGTCTCCTAGTCTTTGTACTTTTGGAATGAGTAAAAAATTGATTTACTTCTACTCGTTATACACCACTCAGGATTTTGTAGACCTCAAACATATCTCCCCTTGTCCGTCACTTTTCCAAGCTGAAGAGCCCTAATCTCTTTAGCCTTTCCTCATACGAGAGGAGTTTCATCCTCTTTATTGTTTTGGTCGCTCTTCTTTGAATCTTTTCTAATTCTGCTATATCTTTATTTATTTATTTATTTATTAAACATTTTAAAAGCATCAACATCTTATATAAGGAAAAGCAGAGATAGAAATACACACACAAAAAAGGAAATAAGAGTGAAAATATTTTCCTACTCGCTAAAATTATGAATCAAATTATGCTACTCTTCCTTAGACCACAATAATATGGGGGGTTAGTCATTTAATTAGAGAGATCTTAAGAAAGAAAATTGAAATAAAAGAAAATGGCCTGACTCTATAATCTACCCAATTATTTTTCCATGTTAACCGTTATTATCCTAAGCTGGATTTACATTGGAAAGCTTTTTCTGTTCTATAAAACATTTAAGCTGTTGTGGTTCGAAAAAAACATATTTAACATTCGAATATTTAACTAAACATTTGCATGGGTAAGACAACAAAAAAGTGGCTCCAAGTGCTTGGGTTTCCTCTCTCGTAGATAGAAATAATTTCCTTCTGTCCTGAGTAGATTTTGTAACATCAGGATATATCCAAAATCTTGACCCACAAAAGGTCTTCAAGGAATTCTTAAAATATAATTTGAACAATGAAGTCATATCTTGCTAAAAAACAAAAGATATAAGTAATGTTTGTCGTTGAGATATGACAGAGAAGGATTGCTCAAGAAATGTTGAAATATCCTGTAAATTATGTCCACCTTCAGCTTGAGATCCTTCCTTCAATTCCCCCTGACTTTTTTTTGAAGAGAAAATGCAGAAAATCTTGTTTAGAGGAGGTATAAGAGAGGGGGAATATTGTAATACCTCAATTAAATATTTTGGGAATAATTCCATCGGGCCAATACCTTCTATTACAGGAAAGTTCAGGATTCTTAAGTTCAGTCATTTGTTATAGTTCTCAATTTGTTCAATTTTCCTCATCATAACTGTTTTATCTTTAATTAAAGTGTATTTATAGCCTTCATCGTTGTTATCTCAGCCTGAATCGTTTCAAATTTTACAGAACAGTCAGTTTTGATATTTTCTACCATTTCGGTTAAAGAATTAACTTTACTCACAAGAAGTTTAGTCTCCTGAGCAGTGTTCGTCACTATCGTTGTCAGGCCTTGAATAGCCTTCCAAATCGAGTCCAGCGTTACCTCCTGTGGAGCAGAAAGCTCCAATGCTATTTCCTCTGCTCGCTCCGGGGTGGCGCCGCCATTTTCAGAGCCATCTCTATCGCCTTCCGAAGAGATTGGGTCTAACATCCTCCCTCTCGAGCGAGCAGGACACGGAGGGGTGTTAACGTCCAGCGGTGAGTCCAGCTCGTGGTGTAGTGGTCCAAGGTTGTCTGGAGAGGCGTAGAGGTAAGGAGCACCGGCGGTGTACTCTTAACCACGCCTTTCCTCTTAGTATTGTAAGCTCTTCTGAGCAGGGACCGTCCTTAGTTATTAATTTGTACAGCGCTGCGTAACCCTAGTAGCGCTCTGGAAATGTTGAGTAGTAGTAGTATGAGGCATTGTTATTTTTGTTGCAAAAACAAAAGAGGTTCACATCCAGAGCTCTTAGAGCGTTCAACCTCGAGTATGAGTCGCCATCTTGGACACGCCCCCCTCTGCTATATCTTTTTTGAGATACGGCGACCAGAACTGAACACAGTACTCAAGGTGCAGTCGCACCACAGAGCGATATAGAGGGATTATAGTATTTTTGGTCCTATTTACCATCCCTTTCCTAATAATTCCTAGCATCCTGTTTGCTTTTTTTGCCCCACCACACATTGAGCAGAAGATTTCAGCGTATTATGTACAATGACACCTAGATCTTTTTCTTGAGTGCTGACTCCCCAAGGTGGACTCTAGCACAGGTAACTACGATTCGGACTATTCTCTCCAATGTGTATCACCTTGCATTGTCTGTAAATTCAGGCATTGATGTCCCATCTGCAGAGAAAGTCATGTAGCCTTCCATTGTCAGTTTAAAGGAAGTGTGCCTTCCAAATGCATTGGACCTAGAGTTATTTCCCCTGGAGGTGTTCTGCAAGGCTCCATCCCCAATTAATGTGAGTGCCATGGAGATATGGTTGATTGATTATCCTAACAAAGATGATGTTATTTTGTTGTTGGAGAGTTTTCAGGATGGATTTAGGATTCTGTTCAGTGGTCCTGCTTTGGTGCATAAGTCTTGTAATGCTCCATCTGTACTGCCTCATAGAAAAGTGGTTGTGAAGAAGCTATGTAAGGAATTGGAATTGGGACAGATTGCAGGACCCTTTTCTACTTCCCCTTTGCCTACTTTGGTCATTTCCCCTTTGGGTGTGGTTTCTAAAAAAGAAGAAGGCAAATATCATTTAATTCATAATCTTTTATACCCTATTGGAGTGAGTGTTAATATATTTATTGATGCCAATGATTGTTCGGTTTGATATGTTTTGCTGGATCAAGCAGTGTTATTGTTTCAGTGCTGCAGTAAAGTGTCGTTAATGGCAAAGGCAGATATAGAGTCTGCTTTTAGATTGTTATCTGTCCGTCTAGAATCATTTTATTTACTTGGATTTAAGTTTCCGTCTTTGTTTTTAGCAATGCCATTGGGATGTTCTAGTTCTTGTTCTCATTTTGAAGCATTTTCTACTTTCATTCATTGGGTGGTCAAGCAGGTTTCAGGTGATGTAAATATTATTCATTATTTAGATGATGTTCTTTTTGTTGGTCCTGTTAATACCAATGTTTGTGAGCATTTAATGAGTACATTTGAAAATGTGGCAAATCAGTTTGGAATTCCTTTGGTGAGAGAGAAGTCTGAAGGTCTTGTATCAGTGGCGTAGCTATGGGTGGGCCTGGGTGGGCACAAGCCCATCCTGTCTGGCCCATCAAAAAAGTTAAGCAACAGCCCATTGCTCTCCTCTGTTCTGCCCCCAGATTCAGTATTTGCCCTAATCCCACCCCACCTCAGTTTACCTCAGCATCTTCACCGGTGCAACAGTGATGCTGATGTCACTTACTGTTTCTTTTCTAGTGAATGTGCATTGCTGCTGCACCACAAGTGCTGATGTAAACTGGGAGGAAGTTTACTGGACCATGGGTGAGTGGCAAATGCTGGATTTTGGGGTGGAAGAGAGTGAGAGAGATGCATGGCAATGTGGGAGGATATTCTAGATGGACCACCTATCTTAACCATGGGCTCACCCAAAATCATAGGTCTAGGTACGCCACTGCTTTGTATGACTCTTGTTTTTTGGGGAGTGGAATTAGGTCATATGCAGTGTAGATTGCCAATGGAGAAGTTAAACAAATTGAGCGAGGTTATTGACTTAGCTTTAGTAGCAAGAAAGTTGACTTTGAAGCAGGTTCAGTCTTTGATTGGCCTATTTAATTTTGCATGTAGAGTGATCCCCATGGGGCGAGTATTTATTAGATGGCTGTCTCTTTTGACAAGGGGAGTTGTGAAAGAACATTATTTTATTCGGATCCCAGCCCATGTGAAGTGTGATTTAATGTTATGGAAGAGTTTTTTGGAACAGTTTAATGGTGTGACATTGTGGCAGACACCTGAAGTTTGCAATGCTGATTTACAGTTATTTTCAGATGCTTCTGGTGGAGTTGCATTCGGGATTTACTTTGCTCGTTCTTGGTGTATGGAGGCATGGCCCTCTTTGTGGTTTGAGAAGGGCTGGACTAGGAATGTAGTCTTTTAGGAATTATTTCCTTTTTGGGTTGCATTAATGCTGTGGGGTGAGTGGTTAATGAACAGGAGATTGGTGATTAGATCTAATAACATGTCAGTTGTATTCGCTATTGATCATCAGTTTGTTCATTGTGAATTGGCATTGTTTTGCGTATGATTATTTTAAGTTGTTTGCATTTGAATGTTTTACTGAAAGTATGTCATATTCCTGGATATACTAATAATTTGATACATCACCTCACTTTCAGTGGTCTCATTTTTGGCGGCTTGCTCCAGATACAGAAAGAAGTGCTGTAAGAATGCCAGAGAAATTTTGGACAGCTTTCCTGCATTCGTGGAGCAGTTATTATCCGATTCTCTTTCATCTAATACATTGAATACTTATTCAGCAGCTTTGAAGAGATTTTGGATGCTAGTGCGATTTGGTAAATTTGTCCCATGTGTTCCTGTTGATCAAGATTTGATAACTCAATTTATTTTGAATGTGTAGAGGATGTTTTGGTCAAAGTCTGCTGTTATGATGGCTTTGGCTAGTGTTGGTTTTTATTGTAAAAGTTTATGGTTTAAGTATCCTTCTACTTCTTTCTTTGTGAAGAAATTGTTAAAAGGTGTCTGTTTGACTATGTTTAAACTTACTAGTATGAAAAGTCATACCTATTAGTCATGATATTCTTGTGTCTTTATTTGCAGTTCTTCCGGAAATATGCTTTTTGAAATATGAGTTGGCCTTATTTCAGGTTGCCTTTCTGTAGACATGGGGCATTTAGGGTTAGTTTGTTAGTTGCAAATTCAACATCAGGCACATCAATGCAAGGTTTGTTATTGGGTGATGTTGAAGCTCTTTCAGATAAAGTTGTTCTCTCTATTAGGAATTCAAAGACAGATCAGCTGGGAAAAGGGGTTGTAGTGATGTTAAACAGGGTAAAAGGTTTACTTGTACAGTTCTTGCTTGTAAAATGTTTCTCCAGAGACAGAAGGAGGGCGGGAATGTATTGGCTTATTCATGATGATTTGAATCCATTAACTTGTTATCAGTTTAATGCTGTTTGGAAGTTAGCATTAAGGTGGGCTGGATTGGAATCAGAAAGTTTCGAAACCCATTCTTTTAGAACTGGAGTGGCGTCATTTGCAGCTGCTCAAGGATTGTCAGTTGATGCAATTAAAAAGATTGGCAGATGGTGCCTGCCTAGTTACAAATGTTAAAAGCACTAGTGTGGGTTTGATATTTCACTTTTTTAATATTGTAGTTTTGATTCTAGTGCTGTGCAGTGAAGAAACGATTGTTTGGATTTGTGGTCATTCCCATGTGTTCTGGGCCCAGTAGTATTTGGAGAAGTCAACTAAAGGAATGCATTTGGGATTGGCATCCTGGGGATTTTGGATTTACTGGCTCAGAATCTGTGGAATGTTATGGGACCAGTTGTTGCCTTCCTTGTTGCAGGCGAGTAGATGGTTGTCTGAGCCAAAACTTTTGTTATTGCATTTGGGGGGGTAACTATTTTTGTATTGTTAAGGGAGTGGACCTCATTAGACAGATGAAAAAGAATCTATTAGAGATTCATGATTTGTTTGCTGAAATACAAGTTATTTGGGCTGACATTATTCCCAGGAGAGCTTGGATAGGTGCGCATAAAGTACAAGCCATAGAGCACTTCTGGAAAAGAGTAAATTGTGAGATGGGTAAGTTGATGTTGCTAATGGGTGGTTTTGTGGCACACCATGATTTGATAACTGTTGATTGTCCTGGCCTTTTTCGGTCTGACAGGGTCCCTCTCTGTAATAGAAGTGAATTTTAAAGATTGTTTTTCAACTCTGCCTTGACCAGCAGTGCACTCACTCATTAAAATGATTGTTTAACTTTGATTGTGTGAAAATAAGTTGGAATGTAGAAGATAAGACACAGCTCTAATTAATTTGGTATGTGAAGGGAGAGGTGGAACCTGTTTCGAGTTCAGACTGGCCACCTGGACTGAGAAACATGTGACCACCTTCCCACAGTATGGCTTGTTTACCTAAACAGAGAAATTCTCAAGCATTCTGTATTTTTCCTTAGCTCTGAACATGAGTTCTAAGCGTAATAAAAAAAGGGGGGGGGCCTCTTACAGTGAAACCAGAAGCTCAACTATAGATGGACGCATTGCACAGAACCAGACTCCTGGTTATGAGACTCTGGCTTCGCTGAAAAAGGGGCTTCTCTCAGCTGATGTAAAAAGCCTGGATGATGTAAGGACCAGTGATGTAATGATAGGTATTGTTTATATTATAGTGTATTATTGCTTTTCCTGGTCTAGAAACTCCTAGCATTGCTTGGTGTCAGGCCTCTCAAGGGAAAACTGGATTTGTGAGCCCTTGGACCACTGGCATAGAGCAGCAGTGGCAGGCAAAACCCCCCAACCAGAACTGGGCTAACACACCAACAAGACAGGGGCTGCAGATGAAGATAAGCAAAGCAGGAACACACTGAACTAGAACACTCGGACTGGAACTCAGGACTGGAACAAGACTTCACCTGCACTTGACCGCAGTTCCCTAGGGGTTGAGCCCCTAGGTGCAGGCAGCCAGCAGGACTTACAGGACACAGGAACTCACACAGGGAATAGGACTCCAAAGCAAGCTTGACTAAACAGGGACCAGGAATCAGGACTCAGAACTGAGGGTACTTCCTCAGGTAACAGGGTACAACAACAAGCTTGCACAAACAGGGACTGAGGGAAAAGGCAGAGGGGAACTAGAGACATAAAATAAGACAGACAAAGCAGAACCCAAAGCTAGGCTACACCCACAAACTAATACCAGAGCATTAACAGAAGGCTGAACACAAGGCAGCCACAAAACATACAGAGAAACACTAGAGAGAAACAGGCTCACCACAGAGTACTGCAACCGGAGAGAACAATCCCAGGTGCAGTATGGTGAGGGCTAATTACACACCCACTGGCAGCAACCAACACAAGGAGACAGAAGAAGTACTACAAGTAAGAGGAATATAACAAACACCACTGACCCAAACAGACACACTGAAACAGAAGGCAAAAATACCCACAGACAGAACCAAGCAGAAGTGCAACAGCACACCGACTGACCTATAGCGATGCAAAGGCCAACTTAGGAAGTTCCCAGATGGTAATAAAGGCACTACCGGTGAGGTCACCAGCAGGGTGGGGCTTAGCAACCCAACAGCAGAGCATAGCTTGGCTGGAACAGGATCCTGGCATGGACTAGACTGGACAATTTTCACACAGGCTTCAGGATTTACACACAGGCTTGGCTTGGCTGGAGGAACCCCAAAGCAAGTCCGACAGGGAATATAGTCACAATTGTGACACTTGGATGTAGGGACCAGTGATGTAATGATTGTTTATAGGTATTGTTTCTTTTCAGTTATATGGCTTAATCATTGTATATATCTTAATCATTATGTATTTTAGAACCTCTAATAAAAGTCTCATTTACCTAATACAAATCCAAAAGAATCCACAGTAATTACTGAGTAGTCTGTATCAGTGAGGCAGGCTGTAAAACCAGATCAGAACACCTCTCTCGGAAATTGGTCTGAATATTCTTTGGAGTGATTTTCAGGACGTTTTAGAAGATGTGGGTAAAAGTGTGAGGGCGCAGCTAGGTGTGGGAGCTGAAGACAAGCGAGTCACTGTCTTCGCTTGTGGCAGTGGAAATTGATATGCCCTGGTAAATTCCAGCCTAAAGAGTTATGTAAAAAATGTTGCAAGGATAATACATCTCTTGCATCACTTCTTGAGAATGATTTGTGCCATATGAATAATTAATGAAGGTCCATGGCATCACCATAGAGGTCTTGGTTGACCATTGTTTTTTGTATAATTGGACTAGGACATTACCATCTAGTCAGGTGGTGGAAGAATTAACGATTGTTTATGAAAGTGGCTGGACAGGTTGGGGTTTGGTTGAGGTTTTGTGAATGTTTTAAGTGACAATAATTAATAAAGCTGTGGCCCTTATTGTTCCCAATTTCTGGTGTGTGGTGTTTTTTTGAGGAAAAGGTAAGGGAGTCAGTGATTTGCACATGTTGCAGTCTTATTCCATTTCAGGGATAGATTTATGGAATCATCTTCCTAGTTATTTGTGATTGTGTTCTGGGAAATTTTGATTCAAGAAACTTTTAAAACCTTTATATTTTATGAAGGCTTTTATGGAGGATTGATTTTTGATTTGTCCTACAGCTCTTCCTGCAGTACACAGTACACAATATTGATTTAGATTGTATAAAAGTTTTGTATTGTCTGTTATATCTTTATGAATGTTTTTATCTTGTAACCTGCTTTGTTAGTAAAGTGGGATATAAATCCAAGAAATAAATACTGCAAGATTCCAAATGTGCTACAGAGCTAAAGTCACCCAGTATCATCACTTCTCCTTTTATTCCCACCTTAGTTATCGCATTGATCAGGTCTCTGTCTAGCTCTTCTGTTTGAGCCAGAAGTTTGTAGACTACACCAGAGCAGATGAAAGTGCCATCTCTTCTTTCCAAAACGACCCACAGGGCTTCCTTTCTCCACACCTCCTCCATTTCAGCAGCTTTAATATTGATTTTAAAATAGAGAGCTACCCCTCCCCATTTTATGCCATCTCTATACCTCCTGAACAGATTACAGCCAGGTTTGGTGGTAACCCATTCATTAGACTCTTTATGCCATGTCTCCGAAAAACCACAATGTCCAAGTCTATTTCCATATTAGCCCTCAAATTTTAAAATGGTGCTCAAAATTGCACACATATCCAATTTGTGTGTGCAGTGTGAGTAATGAGCCAATTAATGCCAATAATTGGGTGCTAACAATCGTTAGTGCTAATTGGCAACAATTTGAATTTACTATCACGACTGTGGTCATGACTCCACTTTAGGACTCACCTTGTCTTCCAGTGGTCAGCTTCAGAGGTGGCTCCAGTCTGTTCTTTCCTTACATTGTTGCCTCTGCTACCACTTCTGTGTTTCAAGCCTCACTTTGGTATTCTGCATGTTTCAAGCCTCACTCTGGTGTTCAGTGTGTTTCAAGCCTCTTTCCTGTAGTCATGACATCATCAGTGAAGGCCTTGATAAGGAAGCTGAGGACATTCAGTGCCTTTGCAATGCCAAAGGTTTCCAGGTTTGTCGGTGTGCTTGTGTAGCACTTCTGCCTAGTTTCCTAGTCTGTATACTGGTGTGGGCACTTCTGCCTAGTTTCTTTTGTTAGTTAGTGTGCCTGTGTGGCACTTCTGCCTTGGTTCTTTCTGTTTGTCTGTGTTCTAGGGTTAGCACATTTGTCTTGGTTCTTATCTGTCTAGGGTTAGCACTTCTGTCTTGGTTTTTCCCTGTTTGTTCTGTTCTTTGTATCTGAGTGGCTATGTTGCACAGCCCTGCCCTTCTGTGTGGTTTCCCTCTTCCCTTGTGGCTGTGTGGCCCAGCCTTGTGTTCTGCCTAGTCTGCCTTACCTATTGCTCTGCCTAATCTGTCTTGCTTAGTGCTCTGCCTAGTCTACAGTTCTGCCTAGTCTGCTTCTGCCTGTGTGTAAGTGCCTTCCCTTTTTGCCTTCTGCCATTGTGTGTGGGTTCCAGTTCAGCCTTACAGCCCGTATAAGAGGGATCTGGTGTGCACAGGTTCCAGTTCGACCTTGCGGCCCATTTGAGTGCCCTTCCTCTAGCCTTACTTGGCTCTGCTCTTATGTACCCCATTCCTGCCTGTGTGCTTCTTGCCCTTCTAATCTGTTCCAGTCCTGCCTAGTCAAGCTCAGTTCCTGTGTACCCTGTTCCTGTCTGTGTGCTTATTGCACTTCTAGTCTGTTCCAGTCCTTCCTGTTTAGTCCAGTACTGGTTGGAAGGTTCACCTGCTGCTGCCGTTCATTGGCAGCAGCCCAAGAGCTCACATTTTTCCCTAAGTCCGTAACAGTTTGCAAAGGCCCCCAAGGCCGTGACCGTGACATTTATGTGTAAGACTTGCTAGGTGCTATTCTATAAAGATGCACATGCACATTTTTCAGCATGCAACTGAAAAGGGGGCATGGCTATGGGAGGAGCATGGGCTTGTCAGGAGCATTCACTACAGATCTGTGGAGTATTAGAGAATATGGGAGATCTGAACCTAATTTAGGCAAAAAGATGTACACCAGGGTTCAGTTGTTGTAAATCCTTGTACCCCAAATTGGGCACAGATCCTGATGCTAAGTGCTATTCTATAAACAGCACTCAACTCGGAGCACTGTTTATAGAATAGCGCACATGCTCAATTTTTTTGGCACACAAATTTAAGTGTAATTTACTGAACCTAGTCCTAGAGCTTCCAGATCAGATATTTTATTGCCTAAACCAGTGGTTCCCAAACCTGGTCCTGGAGGCACCCCAGCCAGTCAGGTTTTCTGCATATCCACAATGAATATTCTTGAGAGAGATTTGCATGCAGTGAAGGCATGAATATTCATTGTGGATATGCAGAAAACCTGACTGGCTGGGGTGCCTCCAGGACTAGGTTTGGGAACAACTGGCCTAAACTGAACATTTGAGCTCATAGCCAGTCACTCACCAATCTTTAAATGGTTTGCTTTCATTTTGTATAGTTTTTATTGTGGTCTCCTCTTCCCCTTTGTTTGGATCATATATCTTGTTGTTTTCTCCGTTCCTTTAATGCTTTTGCTGGGGGGGTTACACCCTTTACTGTTGGCGCTTTTAAATTGTGAATATGCTTTTTTGGTTGAAAATTTATATGATATGATCAAGACTGCTACTTTTTTGTATACCTTTGGCTATAATAAAGAGTGCTATTTATGCAAGTGGGTTCCCTGAAGAAGCTACAGCGAAACACAGTCCACGTCAGGACCTTTAAATATCTACTCTCAGATGATGCTCATATAAGTTAAGTTTTAGTAATTTAACCATTCTGGTTTTTATAGTTTATTTGAAGTACTATGATTATACTTACTTGAAGATACGTAATCTATGGTCAGCTTTGCCAACCTTAGCTGTCTGTTTGTGAAATCAGCACTTTGTTTAAAGTTTTTGTAATAAATGTTATACTTGTTAGATAATTATTTCATTTGTAATATATGGAGGTTTGTTTGAGTTATTAATACCTTTTCCCCTATATGAGTTCTTGTCCCCCACTATTTGAATTTGCCTCTTTCTGGAGAAAGCAAGGCAAAATTAGGAATTTCTTTTAGGTATATTTCCAGCAAAAATCTTAAGCAATATAGGTAGAGATAGCAAAAAGTATAAAAGCAAAACCAGGCTCATGGGGTTCTTGTATGGAAGGAGGGGTTGGTGTTGTGTATATATATATATATGTGTGTGTGTGTGTGTGTGCGCATGCTTTTTGTATAACTGTGGTCAGGAGAGGAGATGAGAACTTCCTGTTTTGGAGAGGGTGGAAGGTGGCAGGCCTGGAGATGAGCAAATGCTCAAGGCCCCACAACCGCCACAATGCTTCTTCTATAGTTGCTGACTGTTGTATTGCTGCCTTGGGGAACGACAGGTAAAACACTGTACACCTCACAGTAAAGGGATAGAAAGAAGGAAGGAAGGAAGGAAGGAGAGGGGAGCCTGGAGACCATGGTGGGGGGGGGGGGGTGGAATAGATGCTGGAGACCATGCTGGTGCCACCTCCTAAACTGTGCCACCCTAGGCGGACAGGCTGACCCTGAGCCCCCATCACTCAGACCTAGGAGCCCCTGTGGCATGGGAGCCCAGGGCAATTGCCCTGTTAGCCTCCCTCTAACTCCAGCCCTGTTTGCAGGGTGATAGGGAAGTTGCAGGGTTTGGGGTAGTTTGTGAGATGGTGGGGCAGTTGCAGGAGGGGTAGTCCAATCACAGTCTAACACCTAACATATTGACTGACAGACTTCTTACAAGAGACGATGTGTGAAGCTGACTACACAGGCTTATAAAAGAACTCTTTGTGCTAATCGAGACCAACTTTTTTTCCATCAGAAAAGAATCATTGTTCCTTCTGCTCTGGTGTGTGTTTTACCCTTTTCTACTTTTCGTACAACAGCACATTCTGTTGTTTTGAAGCTGATGTTCAGTGTTCTAAAATCTTTTATATTTGCTTCTCAGTGGGGAAGGAATTTGATTATACAAACAAAAAATAGGGAAAACAAACTGCACTACAAGACTATGCTAACCCAAAATTAGTTGTTAATAAAGACTCCACCCATTCACCATTCCTTTATAGCAAAATCTTTATATTACCAAATGAAATCTCAAACCTCCAAGTAGGGGAATTTACAATAGAATTTATATACCCTCTGCTATATCAGGAGTCATGTGTTATCATTGATTTCCATAATGAAGGAAAAAAAGAACCAATAGAAACAAACTCCCAAAAGGAGAAAAACAATTGGTTCCAAAAAATTCTCCCACACTATGATTTAATAACCGTTAGGAAATAGTGAATGAGTACACTTCAAATAATGTGAACAAAAAATTTTAAAACAAAGTTCTTCATGCAAATGACCACTATGCCAGGGAACCCCCCCCCCCCCCCCCCCCCAAAAAAAAAAAAAAAAAAAACAAGCCAATTCCATTAGCACACACTTAGCTTTAGTAAAAGGGCTCCAAAATTGGGATAGTCTTTTTGCTGTCATAAGAACATAAGAATAACCAAAGTGGGTCAGAACAATGGTCCATCTAGCCCAATAGCCAACAGTGGTCAATCCAGGTCACAAGCACCTGGCAGAAACCCAAATAGTAGCAACATTCCATACTACCAATCCCAGGGAAAACAGGAGGGCATTCCAGACATCTACCACCTGATAAAGTACTTCCTAGCGTTATTCCTGAGTCGGCCCCCCTGTAATCTAAATTCATGTCCCCTAGTTCTACCACCTTCCCATCTCTGGAAGCACGAGGTAGCTATTTATAACTTGCCCCTGGCCACCCTCTTGACTACTCTGTCGCAAACAATCACACCTGCTCACATGGCAATCTCTACAACACACAGCATACATGTTAAGTTGTCCCAGCGGTGATCTTTCACTGTAAGGCTGATTTGCCATGTGCCATTACCGCGGTAGCACTACTGTGGCTTTGTAAAAGCGCTAGTGGTAGTGCCAGTGTGTGCCACGCATAATTTCTGGTGCTCAAAAATTAATTTTATTTTTTGAACACCAGGGGGCTTACCTGGTGCTAATCAGGCAGCAGGTAGAAGTAGAGGCTGACCAAAGACGATTCACCACTAGAGACTTGAATCCAATAGTCTTTATTAGTATAAGTAAAATAAGGACCCGACACGGCTGTGTTTCAATGCATGCAAGCACCTACATCAGGTGTCAAATAAAATACTCCGGATGAAAACTCGTAGACACAGCCCTGCTGGTGTGCGAAGCTGTCACCTTTCAAAGCACGATAGTACTAAAAACAAATGGATAAGCACTTGCAACGACTGCATGAACAGAACTTGCAAGTCTCCAGTGGTGAATCTTCTTTGGTCAGCCTCTACTTTTACCTGCTGTGATTCGTCATCGTAGAGGATTTCCCATGTTTTGTACTTTGGCTAATCAGGCAGCACCTCGTGCTGCCAGATTACCACCGGGTTAGCACAGGAGCACTTACTGCCTCCTAAATAGAAGGCAGTAAGTGCTCCTACAGGAAATGGCTGCACAGCAAGTGCTTAACAAACCGTATGGCTATTTCTATTTTTTTTTAATCCTTTTACCCACTATGCCTCAGTGCGTGGCAAACCCGCACACCAACGCCCCTGATATGTTAGGCTTTTTTGTATGTTAGATAATATTGAAGCTTGAACTGTTTTTATTTTAATTTAGTATTTTTAAATCAAGTTGGAAGTTGTACTGGCTGTTTTTGAAAGAGATTTTGACACATAATGAGTACAATTATGAAGTATATTCTGTGAAGGTGTTTGAGAATTTTTTTTGCATGTATATGCCTTTTCCACTTTTTTAAATTGATAATTTTTTGATAGGCAAATTACTTTGACCATAGCCTTTTTACTTAACAGCTTTTGCTGCATATAATTTTATAGAAGGCTTAGACTCAACAATGGACAAATATAAGCATTCTTGTTTTTTGCATACACAGGATCCCTGATGCATGCACATGCCGAAACACAGCTGTGTCAGGTCAACAAATGAATAAAATTCAATGCAGCATGAACCCCAGTGGCTATTTTTTCTCCTTTGGCCCATCTCCTTTCCCTTTGTTCTTGTTTGGCGATCTGTGGAGTTTGTTTCTTCATTCTTCTGATGGGATAAAACACCCCGTAAACACAGATACTAAAAAGAACAAGTTTAATATGTGACCGTTTTTGTTCATGGATTCTTGGACTAGCTGAACAAAAAAGTCCTCTACATCTAATGATAAAGAGGCATATTTTCAAAGAATTTGGCCTTACAAAGTTGCATTGTTGCTCCCAGGTCACTTAAAATATGTAAATTAAAGTACTTTAGAATTATTATTTTATTCAAATCTAAATTGGAGGAGAACATGGTTTCAATAAAAAAAAAATTAAAAGACTACTCAAAACTAGCAGCTTTAGGTGGTCTGTGTATCAAAGTTCCCACGTGTTTTAGTTCCTATTAAAAGCTCCATAGTAGTAGATGAGACCACATTCACTAGACGCAAATTCAAGTCCTTCTGTATAATCTCCTGATGAGAAGAGGTTGATGTAGAAACAAATATTCAGGCAGAGACAGAATCTGATTCAGTAATTCTTAACCAGCTCTGAGGTCTGCATCCAGTTTATGATCTACTAGAAGGTCAAAGATAACATGAACCTTGTTGCACACAGATCTTGCATTCATCAGCAAAACAGAGGTTTGCTTCAAAATAGAATCAACAACAGAAGCCTTAGTGTATTCATACAGTTCCTAATGGGGCACAATTAAAAAATGACATAGGTTTAGAATGCATCATTGACATGAAAAAGAAGAGCCTAGAAGGACACTTTCCAGGTCCTGGTAAGAGTTTCTGGATCTTCATTGGGTGAGGCAGGTGTTTGGAGGCTTTCAGTTCAGAGATTTTCCATGTATTAGTCTTCAGAACATAAGAAGAGCCATACTGGGTCAGACCAATGGTCCATCTAACCCAATATCCTGTTTCCAATCCAGGTCATAAGTATCTGGCAGAAACCCAAATAGTAGCAACCATTCCAAATAGTAGCAACCATGCTACCATTCCCAAGACAAGCAATGACTTTCCCATGTCTGTCTCAATAGCAGACTATGGACATTTCCTTCAGAAATTTGTTCAAACCTTTTTTTAAACCCAAATAGCTAACTGCTGTTACTACATCCTCCAGCAAAGATTTCCAGAGCTTAACTATTTGTTGAGTGAAAAAATATTTCCTCCTATTTGTTTTAAAAGTATTTCCATGTAACTTCATTGAGTGTCCCTTAGTCTTTGAACTTTTTGAAAGAGTAAAAAATCGGTTCACTTCTACTCATTCTACACCACTCAGGATTTTGTAGACATTAATCATTTCTCCAATCAGCCCTCTCTTTTCCAAGCTGAACAGCCCTAACCTCTTTGGCTTTTCCTCAAATGAGAGGAGTTTCATCCCCTTTCTCATTTTGGTCAGTCTTCTTTGAACCTTTTCTAATTCCACTATATCTTTTTTGAGATACGGTGACCAGAACAGAACACAATACTCAAGGTGAGGTCGTACCATGGAGCAATACAGAGGCATTACAGTATTCTCAGTCTTATTTACCATCCATTTCCTAATGATTCCTAGCATCCTGTTTGCTTTTTTTGCCACCATCACACACTGGACTGAAGATTTCAGTGTATTGTCTACAACAACACCTAGATCTTTTTCTTGGGTGCTGACCCCTAAGGTGAACCTCAGTATCAACCTTCTACATGTGTATTTTAGAACTAATAATTCTTGATCAAACCATCTATTAGAATTTCTCTGAATCCTAGTTTTAGTTATAATAGGAGACAATGCGTCTAAAAGTTCTTTACTAATCTAATTCCAATTCTCCAGGAAGTTCTCAATAATTTTATCTAAACATAATTTTACATTGGCATCCTTCCAAAACAGGGCAGGGTCAATCTTGACTCTGTGAGAACAAGTGGCCGGTGCAATAGGCTGCTTTCTCTGAGCCTCCATCCAGGATAGAGAGAAATCTAACAGAAAATTATCCAACCATGGTACCTTGATAGCTCCATTAAAAGAGAACTTACAATTGCAATCATCTTTGACTGTAGCTGCTACTTAGTCAAGTTGATGGCCTTTTTCATGAGTTGGAGAATAAATTAAAGAAGTAAAATACAACTTATCTAGAGATATAAAAAAAAAGCCATCTACCTGAGAGTGAGCAGGTTTATCCAGATGGAGATTAATGTCACCCAATAATAGGGTAAAATTTGCATTTATAGTATGTTTAGCTACAAATTCAAAGATGTCACTTTCAATGTTATGCCATGTCCCCGGAGGGACGTAGCACAAAATGAAACATAAGGTACCCTGAAATCAATCATCAGTAACCAAGCGTGCTAGGCATTCCAGCAATGGAGAACTAACATCATCTAAAAGACAAACTAAAAAAAAAAAAGATTTATACAATTACTAGTAAAAAAGGCCCGTTTCTAGAACGAATGAAACGGGTGATAGCAAGGTTTTCCTGGGAGTGTGTATGTTTGAGAGAGAGAGCCAGAGTGAATGTGCGGGTGTGTGACAGAGTGAGACTGTCTGTGTGATAGTGTGTGTGTGAGAATGAGAGTGTGTGGCAGGGCCCCCTCCCCTGTTCCTAATGCCCCTCACCCCATTCCCTCCCCTCCTTTTCCTCCTCCTTCCCACACTTTGGGTTCCTTAAGGCTTTCAAAAGTCTATGTACCATGGCCCTAACGCCCAGTATCCGGATACCCCACCGCTTTCCTCCTCACCCCTCCCCCAAGATGTAACAGTTTGACGTCCTTCATTTTTTTTTTAAGTGTCCTATCTACCCGGCATTCAGATTTTGTTCCTCTCGTAAATTTTCATTTCTTTCATTCATTCAGAACTTCCCCCCCCCCCCCCAAACACTTTCAGTTCCTTCAGTCTTTTAAAACTCTGCTATGTACCCTGTGTGCTAATGGCCAGCATTGAGATTGTTTTCCTGTCCCAAATTTGCATGTCTTTCAGTCGTTCACAACTCCCCCCCCCCCCTTCTCCAGTTTAACACTTTCGTTTCCTTCAGTCTTTTAAAACTCTTCTATCAACCCTGTGTCCTAATGGCCAGCACTCAGATTGTTTTGCTTTGCCAAATTGTCTGTCATTGATGTCACTGAGGTCAGTGCGTGCCTGCCTAGCAGACCACTTCCGGCAGGCACGGTCCCAAGCACATCCTGTTGGAGGTGAGAATTATTATATAGGATATTAACCTCCCCTCCCCGACAGACCTCCCTTGATAAGTGTAAAATTTTATAGACAAATGAGCAAAGTGATTTCAATCTAGGTTTATCAATTATAGGAAACCAAGTTTCAGTCAGAAATAAAAACCCAAATTGGTTAAGCTCTATCAAATCTTTAAGTATCTCTACCTTACTAGTAGCTGATCGAACATTAATATAAGCACAGAGAACAGAAGTATATGAGGCTAGATTTGAGAGATACATTTCTAGCTTTACGAGTTCTAGTAATTACTGGGATTTCTCTTTGTATAAAAGATGAACAGTCAAGCATAATGTCTCCTGGAAGCTGAGTTGAAATAGGAGCAAAATAGACATCAGAAATATACCTTGAGAAATGAGGCGAAAGTGCTTTTATCTGCCCCCACTAAGCAGCAATAAAAATGTAAAAAACTTAAGCCAAGATGTTTAAAACACTAAAAGAGACTCTGCTTATACAATTTAAAAAAGCCTATAGGCCTCAGTCTCACCTCAGTCGCACACGAAGGGGCACACAAAGGGGTTGGATGGGCCTCTTTAGCATGCCCCTTTGGCATGACACCTGAGGCGTGATACCTCAGGAGCTTTGTCTGTTATATGCAGGTGGGTGATGTCATCAGGTGGTGGCCCAAAAATCGCAGCCATTCCTTGCACTACATTTTGGCCTGGCCACAGCACCTTGGAACTTTTTGAAGGTTAGTGGTGATGGCACAGTAGAGAACTTCACAAGAAAACTACCTTGGTACATCCTTACTTGGAGAAGGGAAGCCTCCTAAAAGAAGAGCATCACCTTGATGAAAGAAAATAATCCTGTAGCCAGGACCTGCTCACCAGGTGATGCAGCATCCTCTCTCACTGAGGATATGTCTCCAGGGGCTTCTGCCCAGAAGAGAAAGGTTAGGACAGCTGTTGTAGTTGATAATTTGATCATTAGGCATATAGATACCTGGGTGGCTGGTGGACATAAGGACTGCATGTTCACTTGCTTGCCTGATGCGGCGGTGGCAGACCTCACATGCCACCAGAATAGAATTTTAAATAGTGCTGTCTTGGTATATGTGGGTAACAATGACATAGGAAAATGTGGGAGAGAAGTTCTGGAAGCCAAATTTAGGCTCTTAGATAGAAAGCTGAAATCCAAATCCTCCAGGGTAGCATTTTCAGAAATGCTCGCCATTCCATTCCAAGAAGCAGGCAGAGCTCCCAAGTCTCAATGCATGGTTGAAATGATGGTGCAGGGATGAAGGGTTTAGATTTTTTAGGAGCTGGGCAACATTCTGGGAAAGGGGGAGCCTATTCCGGAAGGATGGACTCTGCCTTAACTGAGATGGAATCAGGCTGCTGGCACTAACATTTACAAAGGAGATAGAGCAGCTTTTAAACTAAAATGGGAGGGGATGCCAACAGTCACCCATTAGCACGTGGTTTGCTGTGGTTTGAAGAATACTATTGATACTGGACATTTAAGGAATCCCGATAAAGAGGCTTCAATAATTGTGAAAGAAAGTCAAGTGTTTAAGGGGAGAACAGAGCAAAGGATGCAAACTATCCACGTCAACTTCTAAGCAGCATGTAGATGCAAGGGAAAAATACAATTTGATGTGTCTGTATGCAAATGCTAGAAGCCTAAAAAATAAGATGGGAGAGTTATAGTATATAGCACTAAAAGAGGAGGTAGATATAATAGGTATCTCGGAGATCTGGTGGAAGGAGGACAATCGATGGGACACTGTATTATCAGAGTACAAATTATATTGCAATGATAGAGTGAATCAAATTGGAGGTAGGTTGCGCTATATGTTAAAAAGGAAAGTTAGTCAAACAAAATAAACATTCTACATGAAACAGATAGCAGCATGGAATCCTTATGGATAGAAATTCATATGTGAAGGGAAGGAGTATACTGATAGGCTGTAGAACTGTCCACCTGAACCGATCGAACAGACAAATGAAGAAATGTTTACAGAAATTAGGAAACCTGGCAAATTGAGCAACAGAATAATAATGGGTGACTGGATAAATGTTACATCAGGGAGCATCATTGTCATGGAGTCAAGAATAGTGAGCCCTTGGGCCACTGCTGGCGACCGGCAGCAGCAGGCGAACCACCCAAACAAGGATCGAGGCTGGAAACAGACAGGACTGGTACAAGCAGGACCGGAACTGAAGCTGAAGACAGGCAGGACTGGAACAAGCTGGACTGGAACAGGCAGGACTGGAGCTGAAGGTGAAAACCAGCAGGACTGGAACTGAAGCTGAAAACAGGCAGAGCTGGTACAAGCGGAACCGGAACTGAAGCTGAAGACAGGCAGGACTGGAACAGGCTGGACTGGAACAAGAAGGACTGGAGCTGAAGCTGAAGACAGGCAGGACTGGAACAAGCGGGACTGGAACTGAAGCTCAAATATGAAATTGCTGATCTGGTGTTAGTGATCTGTACCCTGTTATTAAAATCATCTGTAGTACCTGAATATTGGAGGGTGGCCAATATAACACCAATTTTTTAAAAGGGTTCCACGGGTGATCCGGGAAATTAAAGATCGGTAAGCCCAACTTCAGTGCCAGGCAAAATAATGGAAACTATTATAAAAAATAAAATGATGGAAATATAGACAAATTTAATGGAACAGAGACAGCATGGATGCAGCCAAGAGAAGTCTTGCCTCAACAATTTGCTTCATTTCTTTGAAAGCATGAATAAATTTGTGGATAAAGGTGATCCAGTTGATGTAGTGTAACTAGATTTTCAGAAAGCTTTTAATAAAGTTCCTCATGAGAGACTCATAAGAAAATTAAAAAGTAATGGAATAGGAGGCAATGTTGTTTTGTGGATTAGGAATTGGTTATTGGACAGAAAACAGAGGGTAGGGTTAAATGGCCATTTTTCTCAATGGAGGAAGGTGAATAATGGAGTGCCACAGAGATGTGTACTGGGATCTGTGTTATTTAACATATTTCTAAATGATATGGAAATCAGAATGACAAGTGAGGTGATTAAACTTGCAGTTGTCAAAACACATGCAAACTGTAATAAATTGCAGGAAGTCCTTAGGAAATTGGAAGACTAGGTGACCAAATGGCAGATGAAATTTAATGTGGACAAATGCAAATTGATGCACATTGGGAAGAATAATCCAAATCATAGTTACCTGATGCTTGGGTATACCTTAGGGATCAGCACCTAAGAAAAAGATCTAGGTGTTATTGTAAACAATAAGCTTAAATCTTCTGCCCAGAGTGCGTCAGCGGCCAAAAAAGAAAACAAGATGCTAGGAATTATTAGGAAAGGAATGATAAATAAGACCAAGAATATTATAATGCCTCTGTATCTCTCCATGGTGCAACCTCACCTTGAGTATTGCATTCAATTCTGGTTGCCGTATTTCAAAAAAGATATAACAAAATTAGAAAAGGTTCAAAGAAGAGTAACCAAAATGATAAAGAAGATGGAACTCCTCCCACATGAGGAAAGGCTAAAGAGGGTAGGCTTCTTCAGTTTGGAAAAGAGGCAGCTGTGGGGGGATATGACTGAGGTCTACAAAATCCTGAGTGGAGTAGAATGGGTAAAAGTGAATCGATTGTTCTCTCGTTCAAAAAGTACAAAACCAGGGGATACTCAATGAAATTACATGGAAATACTTTTAAAACAAATAGGAGGAAATAGTTTTACACTCAGTTAAGCTCTGGAACTCATTGCCTGAGGATGTGGTAACAGCAGTTAGCTTATCTGGGTTTAAAAAAGGTATGGTTAAGTTCCTGGAGGAAAAGTCCATAGTCTGCTACTGAGATAGACAAGGGGGAAGCTACTGTTTGCTCTGGGATTGATAGTATGGAATGGTGCTACTATTTGGGTTTCTGCCAGGTACTTGTCACCTGGATTGGCCACTGTTGGAAGTAGGATATTGGGCTAGATGGACCTTGGTCTGACCTAGTATGGCTATTCTTCCTGTCTTCTGTTATGTTCTTATATAGGAAGCATGGCATGAAAGATTATTGAGGATTTTCAATGTTTTGTATTAGAGTGCTTTCTTGATGCATCTCTGTGCTTATCCACCTCTTTCCTTATTCCAGTCACCTACAAACAGATGTTTTTTCTCTAGTTTCCCAAATTCACCACAATCCTAAGTCACATATGAAAAGAAGTACATAGACTCAGTGGCATTGGTAGCCTGTTCACCACCCGGGACAGGTTGCTGCAGCAACCCCCCACCCCCACCCCACCCCGGCGCATCACCCTCCCGAAGCATGTCAACCCTCCGAAGCACATCACACTTCCCCCAAGCACATCACCAGACCTTTCCTCCCAGCAAGGGGGTTGTGGAGCAGGCGCGCAGCTGTTAACTCTGCCAGTCCCCTGCCCCAGAACAGGAAGTAACTTTAAAAGGGGCAGAGGACAAGCAGAACCAACAGCAGCATGCCTGCTCTGCACACCCCTTTGCTGCCTGCACCCAGGGCAGACCTCCCCCACCACCCTGCCCTTGGTACACTACTGCATAGATCGGCACATCCACAGTCTTCTATAGGCACAGTTATCATTCTAGTTCCAATTACAGGTTAAAAGCAATACAAGGGTCCCTTTCCTCCATACCACAGAGAAGTTATTGAATACTTGATCTGGAATTTAACTTTGGTCATGTTACCTAGCTGTGCTTTGCTGTACTCAAGTTGTTAAGCTCATAGGGGCCCTTTTACTAAGAAATGGGCTTAGCATGTCCTAATGCGAGACTTTCTTGCACACTAAGACCATTTCTAGCTCAGATGTAAATGTGGCCTTTTTCTATTTTTCCACAAAATGGTTAGACAGCGACTACCATGTTCCCTGATTTACTCCCCTTTCCCCCTTCCTCCCCCACTTTCATAAACACACATATGACATCTGCATCAATTCTTCTGAAAGGTGGAATTTATTACAATGGCCGCATCACAATTAAAATACAAGTTTTATGAAACATTCACAAAATATCAGCAACATCAATAATATTCCATTCTAACATGCTACTACTACTACTACTACTACTATTTAGCATTTCTATAGCGCTACAAGGCATACATGCTAACGTTTAGAACTGACTAATTGGCTAAGGGGAGGTAACCTTGCTCTCCTCTCTTTAACTGTTGGCCATCCACCTTGCTATAGCATAACTAAAACCAGCTTCATGGTTGTACCACTGCTCAGAACATGTACCACCATTAAAACTGGTTATATTCTGCTGTGTGACTCTTTGCCAGGGCAGCCATCAAAGTGCACTCAGTTCTCCATCATTCCCCTCCCACCCCACTCAACCGTCAAAGTCAGGGTGATGGTTTCAGTGGTCTTGGACATACAATTGGGTCCTCCCATCCATCCAAGATAGGTGGTCCCTCCCCTGCTTAACTTCTGATGATAGCAATAGCATCTACTCTAGAGGGTGCTTCCCTGTTGTATGTAATCTTCAGTATGCCCCCTACCTTTTCTTGCATTTGGCCCGTGGCTACCTCCCCTAGCCGCTGTGCCACAATGGGCAATGCCCTGGCTAGTCCCTAAGGGCGGGTTGCAATGTTCCCTCTAAGTTACACAGCTGAGCACCTTTTGGTAAGAGGCCATGCAGTCGTTCAGCCCCACGTGCAGCCGGCACTCTGGGACTTCCACACCTCTTTGCCACCCTCCACTGCTTTTGCTGCTGCTTTCTTGAACCAGTAGCAGCAGCAGCACCAAACCAAAGTACAGCAGTCATGGGACCTCCCTGCTCCCCTCCGACATCACTTCTTTTTCCGGGACAGAGTCAGCAGCCATGGGTATGTAGAAGAAGGTCCACGATTGCTGTATTTAGGTTTGTCGCTGCTGCTGGTTTGGGAAAGCAGCGGTGGGGGTGTCAGGAGGCAGATGCTGATGGACGTGAGGTGAAGAGGAGGGGGGCGGGCCCTGCTGGTTGGAAGTGGGATGGAGAGGGGGGGGTCACTGCTGGTTGGACGTGGGGTGGATAGAGAGGGGGCCTATGCTAGATGGAAGTAGGGTAGAGAGAGAGAGGGGAGTCCATGTTGTATGGAAGTGGGGTGGAGAGAGAGAGATGGAGGCCAATGTTGAGAGGAAGTGGGGTGAAAAGAGAGAGAGGGGGCCAATGTTGGATGGAAGTGGGGTGCAGAGAGAGGGGGAGCAGATACTACTTGGAAGTGGGGTAGAGAGAGAGGGTGCCAACACTGCTTGGAAGTGGGGTGAATAGAGAGGGGGGGGAGCTGATGCTGTTTGGGAGAGAGAGAGAGGGCAGACACTGGATGGAAGTGGGGTAGAGAGAGGGGCAGACACTGGATGGAAGGGAGGAGAGGGAGGAGAGAGGGGAGAAGAGAGGGGGCAGACACTGGACAGAAGTGGAGAGGGGCAGATACTGGATGGAAATGGGGGTGAGAAAGAGGGCACATGCTGGATGGGGAGGAAGAGAATAGTTAGTGAGATCCTGGGGGAATAAGAAGAAGTGAAATAGGAGAGCTGGGGATAGGGAAAGAGGTAGCAAGCTGTAGGTAGACAGAGGGAAATTGAGGACAGAATAGTAAGAGAGAATTAAATCCAAACAGAGGCACAAAATTAATTGAAGAAAGCTGAAAGGAAAAGTAGGAGAGAAAAATAACAAAAGGACAGGAAATCCTGGCAAGAGAGTTAAGAGAAGGAAAGCAGAAACCAGAGACTGGGGCCAACACTAATGAGAAAAGCAAACGTAGAAAAAAAGAATTCTATTTTTTGTTTAAGATAAAGTAGTGTGGTAGCTGTGTTAATAGACATTAATAAATAAAAAATAGAAAATGGAAATAAGGTGTTATCTTTATATTGGACTAATTGGACTTCCGGCGGAGCTGAGCGGCAAGATGGCCGCGGTCTAGAGGAGCTCCGCAACTCCGCTGTCAGGCTCTTTGATCCCCCGCTCTCCGGACTCCCCACGCAACATCCAGACGATGTCCAAAGCCCTCCAGAACCGGAGGACTCCGCCGAAGGACGCCCAATACGCTTCATAAAGCGGGAAAGGCTAATGATCGCGACACACGCGGCACGAAACAAGATGGCGGCCAAAGGTGCAGAGTGAGTGCGCACAGTGTATTTGCGCCGTGGAAGAAGGGCGAGTATAACTGGCACGAAGGGGATGATTGCTGGGGAGTTCGGAGGCGCGACAGTGCAATAGGAAGCGGGAGAAGTCGCCCGCGCTTCCATTTTCTCTTCCCCCCCCCCACCCCCGGCGAACAGAAACGGGATCGTTGACTGAAACGCTGAGAGACTTTCTGACAACAACTCAATATAAGGGGCCGAGTGCACTAATTTATGCTCCAGAGTGCAAAAGGCGCTGTTTTATCATAGTGTGGACAGTCAAATAAAAATTATTACCACAGCACTCTGGCTGTTGAGAGAGGGCGACGCCGGGTGCAAATGGCCAACTAGTGTTTGCGGCCTCAGCCTGGGCAGCTAACTGAGGGAGAACCCATACAGAGAATAAAACTGCGGGCTGGATCAACGTGGGGAAATGGCTCACTAGACTTTTAGAACTTGAATGATAACACTGATGAGTGGGTAAAAGCCTGACCCACAATACTGCCGAATTACCCCTGGGTAAAAGGGCTGAACAAACAAGACCAGTGGCGTAAAGGCCAGAGAGGAATTGTAACACCCTCTGTATGGAGCAATTTTTGAGGCCCAAATTAGCAGGAACAACTAGAAGTGGTATTAAATACGATAAAGGGAAAAACTCCCCGCCATCCACTGGGAACAAGATGGCAGAAGGTAAACTCGAGAAGCTTGGTGATTTTTCTGAAAAACAACTTGCACAGATCACCATGGCGGTCAGCGCCGCACTGAACCCAAGATTCGACATGTTAGAACGCCAAATGAGCAGTCTAGAAACCACCATGGCTGACACGGTGAGACGAATGGGTGAGGCGGAAAGTAGAATTTCAACGGCAGAAGACAGGAGAGCGCAGAATGTTCAAGATGTCACACGCTTGATGGAGCAGCTTAAAGCACAGCAAGACAAGATTGAGGACATGGAGAATAGAGCAAGGAGATGCAATCTGCGAATTGTGGGTCTACCTGAAGCAATTCCTGAGAAATCACTAGGACATCTATTGGAAAGCTGGCTTAAAAAAGAACTTGCCCTATCGGACAGCTATGGGGAACTGTGCATAGAACGGGCCCATAGGCTTGGCCGTCGGCAACAAGGGCAACAAAGACCCAGACTGGTGATAATCAAAGTACACAATTATTTACACAAGGAAGAAATCATGAGGGGCTTTCGATTGAAAAGAGACACCTTAAAATACGACGACGCACCAATAAAAATTTTTCAGGACTATTCGGCTGGGGTGCAAGAGCAACGACGCCGGTTCCACCCCCTCTGCACGACGCTGGTAAGCAGAAAAACAAGATTTATGCTGATCTACCCAGCTGTGCTGAAGATTCAACATGAAAATGGATGGCGATCGTTCCACTCTGTCCAGGAGGCCCAACAATTTATAGAATCCGAATTACCTGCACCAGCTGAAGGACCAACTTGACTCTATATTTTGCAGTATACAGAAGGCACAGTGACTTTACCTTGTTTATGGTTCCCTGCATGTGACGGGGATACAACATGCAAGATAAGTTGTTTATAACAAAGAAAATGTTGATTAAGAAATGATGGGTTAAAAAGTTATAACTGTATTAATATCTATTTGAAGAGCCTCTCCGGCAAGAGCCGGAATAGCTTTAATGGTATCGCCGGGGGGAGGGGGGATCCCCTTAATAAAGGGGGGGGGAGGGGTTGGTGAGGGGGGACGAGCCACACAGCGGTTTTACACCCATAAGTAGGAGGAAGTTCACGGCAAGAGGGAAAGGGTTCTCATCATGAGAATGGCAGCGGGCGGGGGGAGGTGGGGATTCAATGGGATTCAACACTTAGGGAAGGGGGTATTTAGGAACACAAAGGGCAGGTCTCTCACTCAGATCACACACATGAATAACGAATGGGTAGGATGTCAAAATCAGAATATTGAAACAAAAAGAAGGTGCAACATTTACAGCCTCTGGGGAAGGGCTGGGACCCAGGAGCTGAGTTTTTTCTGGTATACCACTATGAAGCTAGTATGTCTTGGCGGTAACACACTGTAAAGTAGTTACCTGGAATGTAGGAGGCATTACGTCTCCCATTAAAAGGAAAAAGATCTTAGCGCATTTAAAACGCCTCAACGCAGACATTGCTTGCCTGCAAGAGACAAAATTGACAGCTACAGAGCATGAGAAACTCAAGCAGGGCTGGGTGGGCCAGGTGATCCATGCGTCCTCCGATAGACGGAAGGGAGGGGTGGCAATCTGCATACACCAAAAACTCGCTTGCACAGCGGAGACAGTTTTGCAAGATCCCAATGGTCGATTCATTTTGGTTAAAATGTGGTTGCAGGGGAGGGAATTATACCTGTTAAATGTATATGCACCCACCCCCCCTGATAGTACTTTCTTTCCTGCACTGTCCAGACAGTTACTTCCCTATGAAAACAAACACTTGATAATTACAGGAGACATGAATGTGCTCATGGACCCCAAACTGGATTATTCAGGGGAGGGACAAAAGGGAATGGAGAACAGGAAGGGTACGCGGATGTTGAAAGAGTTTAGTAACTCCCTCTCAGTGATAGATGCCTGGCGGAATTTACATCCAGATTCAAGAGAGTATACGCATCAGTCTAGAGCACACGGGACTTGGGGTAGGCTAGATTACATGCTGATATCATCAGCGTTATTCCAGTGTATAAGAGACACAAAGATTGAAGAGGTATTGATCTCTGACCACAGTCCGGTATGGTTAGAATTAGGGGCGCCATACAACTTTCAAATACACAGACAATGGAGATTTCCCAATCACCTAGCTAAAGATAAATCTTTTCTAAAATACCTGGTTAAAAAATGGGAGGAATATGACTCATTTAATAAAGAACATAAGTCTGACCCGCAATTGTTCTGGTGCACTGGTAAGGCGGTGCTCCGGGGAGACATAATTGCTTATATAGCAAGAAAGCGGAGAAAGAATGCAGTTAGCCTCTTACATTTGAATAAGCAACTGCAGAAAGCCAAGCGTCGATACATGGAGCAACAAACCACAGTAAACAGGGAGGCATATCTATCTGTACAGGCTGCTGTAAACTCATTGTTACAGGAAAGAGCGGTAAAAAATAGGACTTTCCTAAAATATAAGTTCCATAGATTCGGCGATAGAGTAGGAAGCATGTTAGCCCGGGTGGTTCGGAGAAGGGGAGGAGGCAGAACTATATCAGCCCTGAAAGGAAAATCGGGAGGCATTACTAATAGTCCAGATAAGATTCTTCAAATATTTCAGGAGCATTTTACACAATTATACACTGCTGATCAGCCGACTGGGGAGGCATACATGGAGGAATTTCTTAGAAAAGCCCAAATGCCAAAGCTCAGGGAATCTGATATTGCTACCCTGGAGGCCCCCATCCTGCCCAAAGAGTTATCAGAAGCAATTAAAGGGTTAAAAGCATATTCAGCACCAGGGATGGATGGGTATTCCGGGGAATTTTATAAAATGTTGCAACCCCAATTGATACGGCCCCTATTTGAATATCATCAAGCGGTAATTCAAGAAGGGAGATTCCCAATACATGAAAATACTGCATGCATATCATTATTGCTGAAACCAGGGAAGGCCGTGGAGGAACCAGAGTCTTACAGGCCCATATCGTTAATTAACGTTGATATTAAACTGCTAGCGAAAATTTTGGCCACACGACTCAATAAGTGTTTACCTAGCGTGATCGAGCCTGCGCAGGTGGGTTTTCTACCTAATAGACACTCCGTGTTACATACCCGGAGAGTCTTGCTCGCAATGGCACGATGCCGAACCGAGAAGATTCCTGGGATCTTGGTAAGCTTAGATGCTACCAAGGCTTTTGACAGGGTAGGATGGGACTTTCTATTCTATATGTTAGACTGGATTGGGATTCCTTTAGGAGTAAAACTAGCAATTGAGGCTTTATACACTAATATGGATGCACAAATAGCAGCGAATGGGGGGCTCTCGTCAAGATTTCAGATAGGCAGGGGAACAAGACAGGGATGCCCTTTATCACCACTACTGTTCGATTTAACGTTAGAGCCACTATTACGTCATCTAAATTATGACCCTAGAATCAGCGGTGTGCAGTTGGGAGAACAGGAGGTTCGCGCGCTGGCATATGCAGATGACATCCTCCTGGTGCTGACTAACCCACAAAAGTCCTTTAAAGTAGCTTTGACTCTGATAGAGGAGTATGGAGCGTTATCGGGGTTTAGTCTCAATCTTTCCAAGTCTTGTGCGATGCATATGGACACCGGGATTAATTTAAAATGGAAAGGGGAATCCCCACTTAGATGGGAGGCAGTGAAAATGAAATATCTGGGGGTATACATTACTTGTGATAGAAGCTCCCTGTATAAAGAAAACATTTCTCCATTGTTGGAAATGACCAGGAGTAAATTATTAATGTGGAGGGAACTACCGCTCTCTATCTGGGGAAGAATAGCGTTATTCAACATGATGATAGCCCCCAGGTGGCTTTATGTCTTCCAACAGTTACCACTTTACTTGAAAAATAGAGACGATAGGCTGTTACAGCGTTTAATACAAGCATACCTGTGGCAGGGTAAAAAGCCTAGAATACCTTACCACCAGATAGCAGCCCCGAGAGAGGGGGGCGGCATGGGACTTTTAAATATAAAATTTTTGGCAATTGCGAGCTCCATGCGGCACATAAACGATTGGTATCGGGGAACATCGGATTTTTCTGTCACATCAGTGGAGACCTCGATGTTTAGGGGTACCCACTTTAGTCACTTACTACACTCTGGAACCCCTCTGCCGACCATGGCATTTCAGACACACCCATTATTGAGATCCCTCAGGGAAACTTGGAGATGGGTGTGTAGACGTCGTCGCTTCTCCCCCCGAGTGTCCCCTTGGATGTCAATTTGCGATAATCCTGCTTTCCCCCCAGGTCAAGGGTCCAGTATATTTAGCAGATGGGCAAAAAAGGGGATCATATACCTGGCACATATAGTTACAGAGGAGGGGCACATATACACGTACCAGGAACTCCAGTCACGATATGGGATTCCCAAGACACATCAGTTTGCATATTATCAGTTACACCATTATGTAGCCTCCCTAGACTGGACAGACCTCACGGAAGATGTGGTGGAAGTTCTTTCAGAGGAGTTCACCCTGGGAGCACAGCTTAGGGTGCCACTGAAATTCCACCATCAGCAACTCAAAGATTCCACAGAGGAGATAGACTTCCGGCGACTAGCGCAGGAGTGGTCAAAGGACTTAGGGTGTATACTTACTGAGGAAGAGTATAGGGCGCATATGAAATCTATTTACAAACAGAGACTTTCTGTTCCGCAGAGGGAACGGCTATATCGGTGGACGCTCAGAACACACATTTCGCCCCATAGAGCGCAAAAAGCGGGATTTAACACTACAGGGGCATGCCCTAAATGTAGCCATGAGGCGGCCTCACTTGGCCATATGTTCTGGAGCTGTCCTTGTATTGAACTATTCTGGAAACAAGTTATAGGGGGGATAGACCAATTATGGCACTGCACCCTTGTGCGGGAACCTACAATCTTATTCAATATCTTTAGGTATACCACAGACCCCACAGAGGGATTCAGGGCATTTGCAAAGATAGCAATATATTTTGGAATAACAGCCATATTGCAATATTGGAGAGCGAAAGAAGCTCCCCCTTTACAGGTATGGCGATCCCAATTAGTAAAGCAAATGAGAATTGACAGGTGCGGAGTGCAGGATCTGGACAGTACAGCAGGCCATAGGTATAGGGCGCAATGGGAGCCATTGTGGGACACTCTCCCGCCTAGAGCGCGAAGTTTACTGTTAAATTTCTGACTCTTATCTGGTACTCTTCGGCACCACATTGGTCGGGTAGACTGGGGACAGAGTGACAAGCAGAGCAGTACTTTACGGCAAGGAGAGACCTGGATCATATTCTGATGTACAGACAGTCAATGAGGGCAGATAAGCTGTTATGATAGACAATACCCCATCTGATATTAGTGAGAGACCCAGTTATTCCTTATTGTTGGACTTAAAGGGAACTCTAAGGGAAGGGTGGAGGGAAGGATTAGTAGGACAGGCGGGTAATAGCAGAGACGCAGTTTATAGACAGCATGGTACTAAACAAGTTCTACATGCTACCTTGGAAATTAAAGGAACTGTGACACTGCCCAAGAATGTTAGTTGATAATAACAGGGTGGGAGGGAGGGAGGGAGGGAGATTGAGGGAAATAAAAATGCAGTATTGTAATTCATTTGTTGAAGACATGACATTGGAGGACGTCTTGTTGTAATGTAATTTCTTTGATAAGTATTTGTAAACGGTTCATTACATCTGTTAATAAACAAGATTTAAACTATATTGGACTAATTTTAATACCTTTTTGACTAACTATCCGAGACCAAAACCTCCTTCCTCAGGTCAGAATACCATAACAACAGTCATAGGAGCCAACTTTTCAAAACTATTGGGGGTGCTAAGCCCAATGGAAATAACCCCTCCCTGGACACATACAAGCAATTTTCTCAATATTGGGGGTGCTCAAGCACCCACAGCACCCACAGAGTCGGCTCCTATGACAACTGTATACTGTCCTGACCTGAGAAAGAGGGTTTTGGCCTCTGAAAGCTAATTGAAAAATGTATTTAGTCCAATAAAAAATGGTATCACATTTTCCATTTTTTGTTTTACTTGTGTTTGCTAATTTGTGATGCAGTGATTGGAATATGTCAATTTTTGAAATTTGCAATAAATATCTTTATATTTTGCAAAGTACAGAGGGACATGCATTGCTTTCTCTTTCTCTGGTGTTGCACTGTGCATACAGAGTCTGGCATTTGGGGGTTCTGTTTGATTTTTATTTCTATTTTTAGTTCATGGTTATTTATTCTATACTGGATGAGGGTCTGTGTTCTGCATGTGTGAAAGAGACATGGTTTTCTATTAGCATTGACTGCAGGATCAATCTGTACTAATCTGGCTTGTTTAATTTTTCAATTGGAGTATTGACGTTCTAGTGCTTAGTGCAGTCTTTTCCTAGGTAGGTCCTTGTTGTGTGACTCGTGGAAGTTACTGCTATTATGGTATGTTGGAATTGCTCTGTAGGTCCTGAGCAATGTATATAGTGTTTGTATTTATTCACTTTATACCTAGTATTAGCCATTAAGCCCATAAAAACGGGCGAGATTTCCAGCTACCCTCCTCGCCAGGCCCCCTGCATTGACCTGACAGCGCCTCTCACCTCCGTGTGAAAGCGCTGCAGGCAGCAGCAGATCGCTCTGCAACGGTAAGCATTTTTTTGACGTGCTAAGCCTCCGTTAGGGTTTAGCGCACCTTAGTAAAAGGGCCTCATAGTTAGTAAATAACCCCCATCAAGAATAATAGGGCTTGCATTATGTAATATGTATTAAATCATATTAATACACATAAGTAAATGAGGAACCACGTTTGTAGAATCTGAACTGGAGGCTGATGTGTGTCTGCCTTGCAAAACAAGTTGCCTGATAAATACTGGAAGTGTTGAAGTGCATCTCCTGCAGACATCCCTGGAGACACACAGTTGGACAGGAAAGCTCAGAATTACTGTAAAATGTAAATTAATAAACAACAGAGCTCAGCTAAATCTCAGCATGATTAATCAGGAGCCGTACCCATTTGTCAACTCTTACGCACCAGGAAACAATGAAAACTGAGGCCCCTGCAAGTACACTTACATCTTTCAATAAAGTGTGGCGTAGTTCCCCCTCTTCTGCTCTTCCTTCCAAAGCCAAAGATCATCACTTTACATTTCAACGGCTCAGCCATTTACAAAGGAAATTTAATAACACAGGAAAAGAGCCCTCCATAAAAAATGTACAGTGGGCTACATATGTGCTTTTTTTGCAGATCCAGTGGCATCCTCCATTTAAGTTTTCCTCTCATGAGTCTGAAATGCAGTCCATTTTCAGTTTCAAATGATCCTAGTAAGATGTGGTTTGAATTCTAATGGACTGCATTTCAAACTCATTTGAAGAAAGAAGTTAATTCTTCTTGGTTTGAGGTTTGTAGAAAATTGGTTTTCAATCCAGACCACTAATTACAATTTATATGGCAGATGTGATTCACAAATTGAGAACAACAACTTTATTATCCTTAAATAACAAGCAAGGACAAAAATGCCAAAATTGTTGAACTTCAATGAATACATATACATAGATAACATTTTTAAAAACGTCAAGACAATTCCCCCACCGCTGCTAAGATTCACACAAACACACACAGCTTTGCAAAGGAGTGGCCAAAACTCAGGGGTCCTTTTACCAAGCTGTGGTTAAAAAAGGGCCCTGCAGTAGCGACAGCTGTTGTTTTTGCTGCATGCCAGGGCCCTTTTTACTGTAGTGGGTAAAAAAGGCTTATGCGGTAAAATTGCATTTACCGCGTGGCTATGCGGGGGGGGGGGGAGCACTTAACGCCACCCATTGAGGTGAATAAGAATCTGATGAATAAGAACACAGAGCTTAAATGAAATACTTTCTAGAGATGTTAGGGGCCTTTTACTAAGCCGCTTAAGCGCCTACATGTGCCAGTTCCCAGTTACAACCCAGGTACCGCGTGGCCCTTGCGGTAATTTCATTTTTGGTGCACGTCCACTACACACCAGGGGCGTAGCTATGTGAGGCCATGGGGGCCTGGGCCCCCGTAGATTTGGCCCTGGACCCCCCTGCCGACAACCCTCTCGACCCCCCCTCCCGCCGCCAACCCGTCATTAACCCACCGTCGCCTACCTTTGCTGGCGGGGGACCCCAACCCCTGCCAGCCGAGGTCCTCTTCTTCCTTCATTCTGTTTCTGAGTCTGACGTCCAGCAAAGGTAGGCGACAGCAATGGCGGGGGAGGGTTGGTGGCAGGAGGGGGGGTCGAGAGGGTCGTCGGCAGGGGGGTCAAAGTGGTGGTGGTGGCAGCGGTGGGGGGGGGTCGACAATGGTGGGGGGGGTCAGTGGTGCTGGGGGGGGGGGTTAAAATGTGCCCCCTCACATCGGGCTGTGGACCCCCCTCCCGCTGAAGTCTGGCTACGCCCCTGCTACACGCATCAGAAAAATATTTTTATTTTGTGGCACGCATCAGCTAGAGTGTCAAGTGGCATTTGGCACGCGTAGGTCATTACTGCCCGGTTACTGTGTGAGACTTTACCACTAGGTCAATGGCTGGCGGTAAGGTCTCAGGCCCAAAATAGATGCGCGACAATTTTCATTTTGCTGCATGTCCATTTTTGGCAAAAATTTTAAAAAGTCATTTTTTACAGGTGCGCTAAAAAATGATTCTGCGTGAGCCCAAAACAGGCATCTACACTACCGCAGGCCATTTTTCAGTGCACCTTAGTAAAAGGAACCCTTAGTCTCAGAACCCACAAGAGGAGGGAAACTACTGTAGATCCAGTCCTTACTGCGATACAGGACCTGCTGTACTGTGAGGCTTCTTAGCAACAGTGATCATAATGCAATCAAATGTAACATTCAGAATCAGAATGCTACAGCAGAACTGAACAAAGGTTGTAAGAAACGTGAACACATCACACTATTCCTCCAAAAACTTCACTGGGTACTGGTAAAATACAGGGCTAAATTTAAAACTCTATGTCTGATCTTCAAGGCCCTTAAAGGAAGTGGGCCACAGTACTTGAAGAACAGGATTTCCCTTTATTCACCTCCAAGGTCACTAAGGTCCTCCCAAGGAGAATCCCTAACCACACCCTCTCTAAAGGACATCACACAGTGTGACACCTGTCAATGAACCTTCTTCTGGAATGCACTTCCTGAAAAGTTTTAATCAACACAAGACTATCTTTTCTTCAGGAAGCAGGTGAAAGTTCGTTGTTCTGCAGGGCCGGTGCTAGGGTCTCTGGTGCACCCCCATACAAACTATCAATTGGCGCCCCTCCCCCGGTCCAGCATCTCCTTTCTCTCTTTTCCCTCCCCCCTTCTCCCACCCCGCCCCCTTTTTCAGCCTAGTGCCTTAAAAGGTGAAGAACAAAAGTTGTTGTTTTTTTATTTGACAGCTTTTTAATTTATTTGAAAGCTTCCCATATGTAGAAAATAAATATCATGACATAAAATTGAATATCACTAAAACTGCTTTAAAAAATTATTGTAGCTGCTTGAAACAGCACTAATAAAGGCTATATTTTATGCTCCTTTTTCTACACTGTTCTATAAATACAATAATATATGGCCAAATTTCAGTGAGGATATCCTGTTTACTGATGGGTTCATCTTAACTGTTGTTGTAATCTGCCTTGGGAAGACTGGTGTTATAAAGATTGGAAGTAAAATTAAACTATTCTTTCATTAGGGCACACGGAATCACATCTTCATCTCAACTCTTTTGTACAAATGGATTATTCTGTTTTAAACATGTTTCAGGAACAAGTGGCTTTTATAAGTCAAAATAATAAAAAAATATATTTTCTTTCATGCAGATTTCTCATTTGTTTTAACCAGTGCTTTTTTTGTAGGAAAAAAGGTACCGGTACTCATTATGGGCAGGGTCACCACCTATGGCTCCGCCTCTATGATAGCCACATCCACATTAGCCACACCCCTTATACCAGCCATTGCGCATATAAACAGGCATCATTAAGAATATTATACCAATATAGGAGAAAAAAATAACTTGTGATTTTGTTTCATTATAAATAATTTCTGTAAGCTGTTACAGCTCCAGTATACCCAGTGCAACATAAGACAGCAGATGTTGTCTGGTGACTTTGTTTTTCTGATCAGGTTGGTCCCAGTCTCTGATTCTGCTGCTCTCTATCTGTTCTCTTAGCTCTGTTTCCAGGGCTTCCTTTCCATTTATTTCTTTGCTTTCCTCCTTTCTTCTTCATTTCTTGCCCTACGTCCATAAGTAAAAGATGGGTCTTCCGTGGAATTGACTCGAGGAGGTATAACGTGAATACAGCTTTTGCCTATTTTCTCCATCCATGTGCAGTTTTTCTCCTTTTTTCCCTTTCCCTCATCTCCATCCATGTGCATCTTCTTCTTTTCTCTTTCCTCCCCTCCATCCATGTCCAGCATTTCTCCTCTCTCTTCCATCTCCTGTATCCATATCCAGCCATAATTCTCTCTCCCCTCTCCTTCATCCAAGTCCAGCATTTCTCCTCTCTCCCCTGTCCACCCCTCCATCCATCCATGTCCAGCAATTCTTCCTCCCCCTGCCCATCCTCCTTCTCCCGCTGCCCAGGACCCCAGCATCATCCAGTTCAGCGATTAAGAGAGGCTGCCGGCGTCGGGGGCCTTCCGTCTGCGAGTCCCGCCTACTTTGTTTCAACTTCCTGTTTCCGCATAGGCGGGACTCACAGAGGGAAGGACCCAATGCTGGCAGCCTCTCTTAATCGCTGCACCACGCTGCCAAGAGTAAGGAGGGTCAGAAGAGAGGAGCGAGAGGAAGGGTGCAGGCCAGCGACTTGCCAGGGAAAAAAAGGTGCCGGTATGCTGTACTGGTGCATACCGACACAAATAAAGCCCTGGTTTTAACACAACTAAATGGGCTTTAAGCCCCTAATGCAGTCCATTGTTTTTTTTATATTTTGTCCCTGTGATGACTTATACTGTGCCAAAACCTGCCCCCCCCCCCCCCCACAGTAATGCTGCCATCCCCCTCCAGCGTACTAGAGTTCTACCAACCGCCCACTCTTTCCTGCCCGCTGCCGCTACTCCATGTCCAGCACTCTTCTCTTTTCTGTGCTGCGGATGCCAACGTGTTTTCCCAAAATGACAGCCGAGACTGCCGCTGGAAGCCTTGGCAGCCATTTTTAAAATATGGCGGGGCCATCCATGAAACAGAAAAGTGGAGAGCGCTGGAGACAGAGTAGTGGCAGTGGACAGGAAATGGTGGGATATTTTTTCCTGCCCCCTCAGCCGCAGAGACCACTACACCACCAGGGCAGGTGGCAAGGTAGTAGTATGCGGGAGGGGGATGGCAGCATTGCTGTGGTGGTGGGGGGAGGGTAAGCAAGGGTAAACATGGCAGTCTCTGGCGCCTCCTGAATGTTGGCACCCTCCTGCCATGCATACCCTGCTTACCATGTTCCGCTAGCCCTGCTCTTCTCTCAAGCAACTAACTTGCTATTTTCAAAATGGCTGCCAAGGATTCCAGCAGCAGTTTCGGCAGCCATTTTGAAAATCCAGTGGCAGCACCGCCGCCCGCAGCACAGAAGAGCAAAGGGAGACGGAGGAGCGGCAGAGAGCAGGAAAGAGTGGGATTCTTTCCTGCTCCCGCAGCCACAGAGGCCACTATACCACCAGGGCAGCCTTCACGGATCAAGGTAGGTCTTCTTGGGAGGGTTGTAGTGTGTGGGAGAGGGGGGTTGTAGTATGCAGGAGGGGGATAGTGGTGGTGATGGTGGCGGCGGTGGCAGTGGGGGGGGGGGGCAGGTTTTGGCTCAGTATAAATCATCGCAAGGACAAAATATAAGAAAACCAATGGGCTGCACTAGAAGCTTATAGCCCATTTAGTTATGTTTAAGCAAATGAGAGATCTGCATGGAAGAAAATATTTATTTTTATTATTTTGACTTCTGAAAACCACTTTTCTCTGAAACATGTTCAAAGCAGAATAATCCATTTGTACAAAAGACATGAGGTGAAGTGATTCCATGTGCTCCAATGAAAGGCAAGTTTAACTTTACTTCCAATTTTTATAACACTAGGAAGGGCATAATCGAAAGGGACGCCCAAGTTTTGTTCAGGACGTCCTCTCAAAATGTCCCGATTGAGGGGCAGGGAAACCCATATTATCGAAACAAGATGAACATCCATCTTTTGTTTCGATAATACAGTCGGGGACGCCCAACATTTAGGTCGTCCTTAGAGATGGTTGTCCCTAGACTTGGCCGTTTCTGATTTTCAGTGATAATGAAAACCAAGGATGCCCATCTCAGAAACGACCAAATGCAAGCCCTTTGGTCGTGGGAGGAGCCAGCATTTCTAGTGCACTGGTCCCCCTGACATGCCAGGACACCAACCGGGCACCCTAGGGGGCACTGCAGTAGACTTATAAAATGCTCCCAGGAACATAGCTCCCTTACTTTGTGTGCTGAGCCCCCCAACCCCCCCCCCTAAAACCCAGTACCCACAACTGTACACCACTTCCATAGCCCTTACAGGTGAAGGGGGGCACCTACATGTGGGTACAGTGGGTTTGTGGTGGGTTTTGGAGGGCTCGCTGTTTCCTCCACAAATGTAACAGGTAGGGAGGGGGATAGGCCTGGGTTCGCCTGCCTGAAGTGCACTGCACCCACTAAAACTGCTCCAGGTACCTGCATACTGCTGTGATGGACCCGAGTATGACATCTGAGGCTGGCATAGAGGCTAGCAAAAAATATTTTACAGATGTTTTTTGAGGGTGGAAGGGGGTTAGTGACCATTGGGGGAGAAAGGTGGAGGTCATCCCTGATTCTCTCCAGTGGTCATCTGGTCATTTCGTACACCTTTTTGTGCCTTGGTCATAAGAAAAACAGGACCAGGTAAAGTCGTCCAAGTGCTCGTCAGGGATGCCCTTATTTTTTCCATTATGGCTGGTTAAATAACTTTGAATATCAACCCCATACTGTTTCAAGCCCTACATATTGGAATACTTTACCACTCTATAGGCTCTGTTTACTAAGCCGTGCTAGAGGTGCGTTAGTGCTTTTAGCGCGCACTAACTGTATAGCCGCCCATAATATTCCTATGGGCGCCTACACAGCATGTGCTAATTTTATGCATGTGCTAAAAATGCTAGCACACCTTAGTAAACAGAGCCCTATATCTAGAAAGATCATTTGATAAGTTTAAGGTGAACCTTAAGACCTATTTATTTACTGATGCTTTTAATGAATTTGTTCTTTTATATGTGGATCGGGCTGTCCAGTACCATCTGCTAACTGTTGGGATTTTTCAGGTGATGCACATAAGGGTCTGGAAACCTCTAGACATAGTGATTGCTTTCCTCCTCTTTCCTATCATGACTGTACTTCATTTTTTAATTTAAGTTGATATTTATAATTTATTATATTATAAACACCACCTAGACAGTGTCCAATAGGTGGGATATCAATCCATGAATAAACTTGAAGTCCATCTGGGATGGACTAGGTGGGCCCATACATTTCCTCTCTGTCTCCTCCCCCTCCACCTTAAAATAAATATTTTGGCTGGTGGGGCTAACCAAGTCCAGCCAGCAGATGATGTCCTGTGCTTGAGCCCCCTATGTCATCTGAGCAGTGGGGAAGTTAGTGGCATACTTCCAGCCACTGATGCTGGCACGTCTTGGGCATGCTCAGTTCAAACTATGGATAGGAAGTAAAAAGTGAGAACAAAATTGAATAAGAAGGTAAGAAGAGGACAAAGAGGCAGAAGAGGTTAAGAGAAGAAGGTGAGAAAGAGGAGAGGTGGTCTGGGAGAAGAGAATGTGTATGGTGTATACAAGCTTGGTACGGAAGCGGGACTGTTAAGGACTGGCTGGCAGGGGAAGTGTGTGGGTGGTACGGATGGGCTAGGCTGGACTGGAAAGACATCACGAGTGTGTTGTAGATGGACTGAGGGGGGAGGGGATAAACTGTTGGGAATGAGTTTGGATTGGGGAAGGGTTTCAGTGCTTCCCTAGCTCTTCCTTTGGCCACTAATCTTCCCTCCTTGTGCACCACTTGCTGTGTTCCACATTTAAATATGGCCTAGCCAGTTGTTTCCTTCACCCACCATGCTTTGTTTTATCTTTTTTGCAGCCACAGTAATACGTGTTGAGTTAAGCACCCGCAATCATTTTGAAAATTTGTCTTCTATGATCCAGGCCATGAAGGTAGTCACTTTTCATACAGGGACTCTTCTCTGAGGGGACAGAATTCTCTTTCGGGCCTTCCAGTGTCTCTGGTATTTTCTAAGATCAATAATTGGGAGGCACAAAGGTTGTGTAATTCCCCAAACATTTGAAGTTTAAACCCATCTTTCAGACAGCTTATCCCCATTTCAGGCTTTAGTCTTCCTTAGAAAGCATTCTTACAGCTATGCATGAAATTTGCAACAAGATTCTGGACCTTCCAAAGGTTTCTTCTTCTTACAGGGCAACCTATAGCTATTAGTTTGTGTACTCATGACCTCAGAAGGCAGGTTGAAGTTTCTTACTCTCTCCAGCCCTCTCTGATTTTTCTTCTTTTTCAGTTAGTCCCTCACTTCTTGACTTAGTCACCTCAAGGAAGCACAATGTATTTAATGAACACATGAGACCTCCACGTTTCTTTTTGGTATTTAATTGTAATTGTTACTCTGCTCTCTGGTCTGTACTTTCTCTGAGAAAACCTTAATCTGCAAACGTTTGGTCCATTTTTCCCTTCTACTGTAGGCTAGGTACAGCAAGGAAGGCTCCCAGTGGCTACTTCCCATCCTCTCTATATTCCAGGAGCAAAGAAAGAAGAAGTCCCATTAACACAGTGTCAGTCCCTATTTATAAGATGGTGGTACCGCCATCTACTGACACCACAACATCATTTCATCTCCCATATTTTATTTATTTAATAGGATTTATTTACCGCCTTTTTGAAGGAATTCATTCAAGGCTTTGTACAGTAAGAATAAATCAAACATGAGCAACAGACAATTACAGCAGTAAAAAATATTCAAATAACAATACACAGAATGGCCTAGTTTACTACTTACCATGTCAACACAATACGTAATAGAACATTTTAATAGACAGTGTAGGGTATAAGCAAAGATGGAATGTATAGATAGGTAAGAGAGTAAGAGGAATTAGAAAATAAGGTGACTAATTTAAAGAAAGGTGCACATGAGGTCATTTTTTCCTTCTATCATCCCAAGTGGGGACTAATAGTACATTTATACCCGAAATAAAACCCATAACCAACAACACAAACAAACAAAAAAGTTTTTTAAGACCGTGTCTCCTCTACCTATTTTTTCCAACAAGGCAGGAATGTGACAGAAGTCTGGGTAACTCATTCCAATTAAACAAACCCTACCCCAGGTAGGGTTTTTAACCTTATTCCATCAGGTAAGGCTCACTTTACATACACACACTTCTGACATCCAATTATGGTGGTCTTTTTGACTAATGGTGGCATATATGCCTTCTATCCTTTTTCTCTACTTGTCACAGTTGTTTGCTCATAATCTTTGGGTATTAATGTTGTCTATTCAATCTCTGGATATTCTGTGTTTCAATCTCTGTTAAAATATTGATGGTACTGTATGCCACTATGATGATCTTGTTTCAAATAGTGGTCTAGCAGATAACCAAAAAAAAAAACTGCCACACAGATGGCTAGAGGGAGATGGGATGTGATTAAGTTTCTATCTCATGAGTTCATTTGGTAATTACAATTACATGTACACAAGGGGGTCCTTTTTACTAAGGTGCGCCAAAAAATGGCCTGCGCTGGTGTAGATGCATGTATTGGACACATACAGGTCCATTTTTCAGTGCAAATGCAAAAAGGGCATTTTTTGAGGGGCCGAAAATGGACATGGGGCAAAATGAAAATTGGCACGCGTCCACTTTGGGCCTGAGACCTTACTGCCACCCATTGACTTAGCAGTAAGGTCTCACGTATTAACCGGGCACTAATCAGCGCACATACAATGCCGATTACCGCCTGGTTATTGCCACGTGCTGGAAATTTTTCTGGTGCACTTAGCGGGTGTGCGTAAAAAATGAAATTACCGCCTGAGCCACGTGGTAGCTGGGCAGTAGTTCAAAACTGACGCACGTAGGATGCGCGTACTTGCCTACATGGCTTAGTAAAAGGGCCCCTAGAAGGGTAATTCTATAACAGGTCACCCACTTTTATATGCCACGTTAGTATCCAAATGTGAATACTGTCACACACATATGTGTAAACTTGCAGGGAAAATTGAAAGCAGGGCGAATAAGTGCTAGTCTGTAATGATGCATGTGAATGCAAGGGGGATATATATATGGTTAGAGCATGGATGTGGCTGCCAATAACATGCCTAACTTACACCACAAGTTAGGTACACATGTCCCTTACCACATTTACGTGGCCACAGTTACACTAGGTCTATGGGGTTACGCTAGCATTCTATAATGGAATGCTGGTGCCCAGATATTCTAGAATAGGCTCTCACTGAGCAGCATAGAAGCACCTAAATGGAGGAACCCACTTAAAGAAATGCTTTCATGTTCAGGTTCATTTTCTTGTAATGTTGCTGTACTCTTTCTGTGGTGAAAATAAAAATAAATATGCAAATAATATCAACTAAATTGTGTTTCTGTACACTTTAGCTAAAATTCGATGTGGTGCAAGTCCTGTCAACAGCTGCCTTGAATCTCTGACTCTCTTCTAGAAGGTGATGGTCCTTGTATATGTTGTTAGCTATGAGTTTCTCTGTTACAGCATCCTGGTATCACTTGGGTAGAGCTGTCATCTTTTTTTATTATCCATAATGGCGTATAGGGATCATGTTTTGTTTAGATTTCCTAGACTTTCTTCTGCACCATGTGGTCAACTCAACTGAGATGAAATAAATGATAAATCTCAACAGTTCAGCTGACTCAGCTCCACCAGGGCACACTTAGGATTAAACTTATATATTCTTAGTGGGCCAGGTGACATCAGCTGTGGTGATCAGAGACTGTGTGCAGTTCTGGTTGCCCCATCAACAAAAGGTTATGGTGGAGCTAGAAAAGGTTCTGATTAGGGCAACCAAAATGATAAAGGGGACGAAATGACTCCCCTAAGAGGAAAGACTAAACAGGTTAGGGTTCTTCAGCTGAGAGGAAGTATGATGGATGTCTATAAAATCCTGAGTGGTGTGGAATAGGTAGTAGGGGACTGTCCATAATAATAGGTAGCGTTTTTAAAATAAATTAGAGAATATTTTCTTTCAGCACACAGTTAAACTGTGGCATTTGCTGCCAAAGGATATGTTGAAAGTAGTTATCAATAGCATAGCTGGTTTTAAAAAGGTTTGAGACAAGTTCCCAGAGAAAAAATATGTAAAATTTTAATTGTAAACCGCTTAGCAGCATTATTATTTTGTGATCATTGGTATATCAAATATTGTTAAATAAATAATGCTATTAGTATGAGGGTTTCCACATGCACTGAGGCCACTTTTAACACAGCTGTAAAATGGCCACATTTCCCTTTTTTCCAATTAATGGCCAAGCGCCAATGGTCATTAGTGCGTGAGCCCTTATGACACCTATTTAGTAGGTGGAAAGGGCTCATGTGCTAACCATGTGCTAATTGGTTGGTATGCAGCAATGTAACTGCACTAATTGATTAGCGCTGAGCATGCCTAGTCTCCACCCCCACACATGACCCAGCGTGTGCAGATGCCTGAACTACCGCAAGGCACCTGAGTGTGTCGCACACGTTAGTGCTTACCGCTACTTAGTAAAAGGACCCCTTAGTGTAACCCTTGTAGCGCTCTAGAAATGTTAAGTAGTAGTAAGTAGTAGTGTATAACCAATTAAGAGATCAGTTTTTGCTTCTTTTATTTAGTTTGATGGTTAGTAATTGTTTCCAACTTCAGAGAGTAACTTAGAGGCTTATTTTCAAAACAGAAAAACATCCAAAAAGTGGCATAAACCAGCAGCTGGAAGTTTTTATGAGCTCCTTTGTCTGTCAATATATTCTGTGCAACTACTGATCGGTATGTTCAATCTCTATATTTATTTATTTTAATATGTATGTATTAAGAAATTATCTGTTGTAGACATTTTGTATTTGTATTTTTTATTTTTATTTTTATGTAGTATGCGATGGCTTTGTTTAGTATATTAATTCTTTTTACTTAACACATTGTATCCATTATTAGTTTTTATATTTAAAGAAACTTGTTCCACTATTCGTTTTAATTAATCATCTATTGACTTATGGGATGATATTATAAGTTTGTGATATAGATATATCACTTTTTGAAATATGGTTCTATTATGCTAATTAATTTATATATTATTTATTTACCATTTGATTTCTATGATGTTTGTCTGTTGATATAGTAATACTGTTTGTATTGATTTAGTCAATATATTAAATTCTAAGTTAGAGGATTTGATCTATATTAATAATGTTTTAAAATTAGGTATTTTTCACATTACGTGTTTTCACATTAAGTTTTGATATTTGGTGTTTTATATTTGATTTGATTTGATTTTAATTATATATGTGTCATGTTATTTTATAGACCCCTGATGAAGGCTTTTTTAAAAGCCGAAACACGGACTGTGTAGGGTCCCTAATAAAGTTTTCCTGGAGCATCTCACCCCCTGTCTCGGATTGATCTCTTGAAGTTGTGTGTTTCCACTACTTTCTTCTTTTTTGTTGTACTTTTTGTGGAAACTTCGAACCCCTTTTGTGCCTTCCATTAGTACAACCCAGGATAATATATATGTGGCTTGTTAGTGCAAACACATAATACTGATCAGTAACATAACACTTGCAAATCTTGTTAACTGCCCTTCACTGAGTGATGCCCTTTAGCACTACCTATTTTGGCAGCAGGTGCATAAAATTATATAGTCCAGACATGCGCAGTTAGTGACAGTTGGTCAAGAAGTAGTTTGAAGAGGTCAATGTATGACCTCTCAGGTCTTCACACACTTTTGAGGAAAACAAATTCTGCCCAAAACTAGTTTGTACCTGTATTAAAGGGCTATACTATGTGCCAGGTATTTTACATGACACATCCCTTTTATTTAAATAACTTCTATGTGATTATCTCATTTAGTATCTGAGCAGACCTCCCCCCCCACCCTTGTATGCCTGGCATGGCCTTCAGTGTGTAACACCAAATATTTGCTACCACATTCCTTCACTGACTGAATAATAGCAGAAAACATAGGCCTATGAATTCCTTCACAATACAAGTACATGATTTCAAAGCTGTAACTTTGGTCTGAACATATGCCAGAACACTGTACTTGAGCTTCAAGTCCCTTGAAAGCAGTCACTTTTTCCTTTGATACCTAAGAAGATAGCATAAGAACATAAGAGTAGCCATACTGGGTCAGACCAATGGTCCATCTAGCCCAGAATCCTGTTTTCCAAACAGTGGCCAAGCCAGGTCACAAGTACCTGGCAGAAACCCAAATTGTGGCAACACTCCATACTACAAATCCCAGGGCAAGCAGTTGCTTCCCATGTCTGACTCAACAGCAGACTATGGACTTTTCCTCCAGGAATATGTCCAAACCTTTTTTTAAAAGAAAGAAATCCGCCAAAAGACAGAGAACTCAAGACACCGCACAGAAAACAACAATATAAAATAAAAGTGGGAGGACGACCAAGGATGCCAAAGACTGAGAAGATGTATAATACAGAAAAGTTTATTAAAGTGAAGAGACTCGACACAACGTTGTGTTTCGGCCGTTAGGCCTGCATCAGGAGTCTTATCTGCAGACTTCTGAATGAGTAATGATGGCAAAATCTTCAGGAAAAGATGGTCTTTAAAAAGACCGTTGTAGGAGCAAGCTTGCTTGTGTATCTCGTACTGCACACTTACAGCAAAATATTTTGAATGGCAAAACTATTCGTTGAGTGAAAAAATATTCCCTGCTATTTGTTTTAAAAGTATTTCCATGTAACTTCCTCGAGTGTACTTTTGGAATGAGTAAAAAATCAATTTACTTCTACTCATTCTTCACCACTCAGGATTTTGTGCACCTCAATCATTTCTTCCCTCATCCGTCTCTTTTCCAAGCTGAAGAGCCCTAATCTCTTTAGTCTTTCCTCATATGAGAAGATCCATCCACTTTATCATTTTGGTGGCTCTTCTTTGAACCTTTTCTAATTCCGCTATGTCTTTTTTGAGATACGGCAGTCAGAACTGAATGCAATACTTAAGGTGCGGACGCATTTCTAAATGCTATGTGTCTATGTTGATTCACCTTCTTCTGTTGTATTAATTGACAGCAAACACCAAAAAGGAGAAAAAGTCCCCTATGAAAAAATACAGAAGAAAAAAAATATAGGGGAGGATCAACAATGAGTAGAAAAAGGAAACCTTGGAGTCAAGAATGTCAAACACAAAGTTTATTATGATAGAAAAATAATTTACCACAGGCCAACAGGTCCACATAAAACAAATCCCCCCAAAAGTAGGAGTTGAGAAGAACTCAACTCGGTGTCACGTTTCGATACAACCACCTGCACTAGGAGTCACAGCAATCGGAATGGTTCTAAACACAGGTGTCTGTTGCTGGGAGTTAATCCAAAAAAGGAAATTATCAATTTAAGTGCTTTCCCTGCTAAACACTCCAAAGGGATATAGGAGCTCTTTTACTAAGCGGCACTAAAAGGTGGCCTGTGCTATTCCACATGCACTGAGGCCACTTTTAACACAGCTATAAAATGGCCACATTTCCCTTTTTTCCAATTAATGGCCAAGCGCCAATGGTCATTAGTGCGTGAGCCCTTATGACACCTATTTAGTAGGTGGAAAGGGCTCATGTGCTAACCATGTGCTAATTGGTTGGTATGCAGCAATGTAACTGCACTAATTGATTAGCGCTGAGCACGCCTAGTCTCCACCCCCACACATGACCCAGCATGTGCAGATGCCTGAACTACCGCAAGGCACCTGAGTGTGTCGCACAGTAGCGTATTTTGGCACACGTTAGTGCTTACCGCTACTTAGTAAAAGGACCCCTTAGTGTATAACCAATTAAGGGATCAGTTTTTGCTTCTTTTATTTAGTTTGATGGTTAGTAATTGTTTCCAACTTCAGAGAGTAACTTAGAGGCTTATTTTCAAAACAGAAAAACATCCAAAAAGTGGCATAAATCAGCAGCTGGAAGTTTTTCTCACAAAAACACCCAAATCGCTATTTTTGAAATCCATTTTTTTTAGACATTTTTCTATGCTGTTAATCTGCAGTGCATCCAAATCACAAGGGGGTCATGTCGGTGGGATGTTAGGGGCCAGGATTAGGGCGTTCCTAACACTTGAATGTTTTTCTGCCATAATGGAACAAAACAAAAATGTCCAGGACTAAAAGTTAGATGTTTTGGTCTAGGCCTGTTTTAATAATGACTAAGCCACAAAAAAGTGCCCTAATTGACCAGATGACTACTGGAGGAATGAAAGAATGACACCCCCTTACTCCCCCAGTGGTCACTGAACCCCTCCCACCCCCACTCCCCAAAGATGTGAAAGAAACAGTACCTACCAGTCTCTATGACAGCTTTAGATGTTATGGGCAGTCCTATTAGTGCAGCAAGCAGGTCCCTGAAGTAGCCTAGTGGTCAGTGCAGTGCACTCTAGAGAAGGGGACCCTAGCCCATAATCCACTCTAACTATATTACACTTGTGGTAGAAAGTATGAGCCCCCCAAACACCTACTATACCCACATATGGATGACACCTGCAGACATAAGGGCTATTGTAGTGGTGTATAGTTGGGTACAGTAAGCTTGTGGAGGGCTGTCCATACAATATAAAGGAGTAAGGGTGAAATGTGTACCTAGGACTTTTTATATGCAGTCCACTGCAGTGTCAGAATGTGGTCACATGTTTCTCCATCCAGGTGACCAGCCTGGACTCGAAACATGCTCCATCTCCCTCCGCACATAGCTGTGACTTATCTTCTTACACATTCCAAATCATTTTCACATGAACAGAATTATACACTTTAATGAGAAAGTGCACTGTCAGTCACTCAGAGTTGAAAATAGAGAGCTGCATGGGAACAAGGTTCGCGGGAATACCGCGGAACCCACAGGATTCCCGCAGGGACGGAAGCAGTTCTGTGGGGTTCCCGCGGGGACGGAAGCAGTTCTGCGGGGTTCCTGCGGGAACGGAAGCAGTTCTGCGGGGTTCCTGCGGGAACGGAAGCAGTTCTGCAGGGTTCCTGTGGAAGTGTAAGCTGCACCTGCACCAGCCTCTCATCTACCGAGTACCAAGTTCTTTGAGTGCCGTCTCCTCCTCCTCCTCCTCTTCCTCCTCCTTGCCTTAACAGCACAAATGTGGAAAGTCTTCCATTAAGGAGGTGGTAGAGACACAAATGATGATGGAATTCAAAAAGGCGTGGGATGAACACAGAGGAACTCTAGAAAATGGAAGTTATAAAAAACCTAACCTTAAATGGCTGCATGTATGTGGATGTGTGAAGTGACGCTTAGATGGCAACTCTGGCTGTGATTACCTAGGGCCGATACCGGGCAGACTTGTATGGTCTGTGTCTAATATATGGCAGTCTGGTTTAGGATGGGCTGGAAAGGGCTTAGACAGCAACTTCAGTGGCTGGAACATAAGGACAGTGCTGGACAGATTTTTACGGTCTGTGTACCACAAATGAGAAAACAAATAGACTGGAGTGGGCTTAAATGGCAACTTCAGCAGTTGGAACATAAGGATAGGGCCAGATAGACTTCTATGGTCTATGTTCCAGAAACACGAAAGACCATAGTCAAGTATATACCACACTCGTTGATTTAATCATGAATTGATAATGAGACTGGATGGACCATTCAGGTCTTTATTTGCTGTCACTTACTATGTTACAATTAATCCTCTTTGCTCCCGGGCTGATGCACAGACCTCAGCTCTGACACAGGCATGAGAATCGGTAGTCACCTGACCTACTGGCGCATGCATGCGGTGACCTCTCAGCACACAGTACCAGAAATCAGAGACAAATCTTACATGTGCACCCCAGAGTGTTCTAAGTTTCAGTTTCCATTTCTTCTCTGCCTTCAGTGCTGTGGCTCAAATCCAGAGAGAGACTGAGGGAGCTGACTGAAATTTTCTTTTATGCACCATTAAATTCTTATGGGGATGGGTGGGGACAGGTAAGATTCTAGCAGGGACAGGTGGGGATGGGTAAGATTTCTGTTCCCGACCAACTCGCTCGTTGAAAATCAATTTTTAAAATCCTTTACAAATTCCCTCAGATTTAACAACTTTTAATAACTTTGTGTCATCAGCAAATTTAATTACCTCACTAGTTACTCCCATCTCTAAATCATTTATAAATATGTTAAAAAGCAGCAGTCCCAGCACAAACCCGAGGAACCCCACTATCTACCCTTCTCCATTGAGAATACTGACCATTTAACCCTACTCTGTTTTCTATCCTTTAACCAGTTTTTAATCCACAACAGCAACCCTATCCTTCCGCAGTGCATCTCGAACACAGGACACAGCCCACTACTAAGTTGCCACACGCGGCTCCAGCTACTCTCAGTTGTCCATTGGGTCGCGCGCTCTCACGCACCAGTCGCCCATCATGGCCTACCAGACTCTGCTGCTCTGCGGTTTGTTCCTACTGGCTGCTGGCTCGGCCTTCGCCTCTTCAGATGTTGTAGACTTAACGGACGACAACTTCGAGAGCATTACTAAGCAACACAGTCTCCTTCTGGTAGAATTTTTCGCGCCCTGGTGAGTGTGGGTGGGGGCTTGAGAGCTCGGATGCCGGTTGTTTCTGCCGCCGAATGGGAGGCTGTGGACTCCTATTATCATGGGGTTTGCTGGCTTTTCTTGGGGGTGGGGGTGGGTTGTCTTTCTTGGCTTCTGCTGACTGTCTTGTCGGCCCTACGGAGGGGGAGTATTCTGAGCACTGAGACTCTAAAGGGAGGGATGGCCCTTGGCCTTTTTTGACTAGTTACGGCTTAGGCTCCACAGTAAAATGTGGAATTTGTTGCCGGAGAATGTGGTGAAGGCGGTTAGCTTAGCAGAGTTTAAAAAGGGGTTGGATGGTTTCCTAAAAGGACAAGTCCATAAACCGCTACTAAATGGACTTGGGAAAAACCCACAATTCCGGGAATAACATGTATAGAATGTTTGTACGTTTGGGAAGCTTGCCAGGTGCCCTTGGCCTGGATTGGCCGCTGTCGTGGACAGGATGCTGGGCTCGATGGACCCTTGGTCTTTTCCCCAGTGTGGCATTACTTATGTACTTATGTAGGACACTACCTCCTATCTCATGACTCTCCAATTTCCTCTGGAGTCTTTCATGAGGTACTTTGTCAAACGCCTTTTGAAAATCCAGATACTCAATATCAACCGGCTCACCTTTATCCACATGTTTGTTCACCCCTTCAAAGAAATGTAATAGATTGGTGAGGCAAGATTTCCCTTCACTAAATCCATGTTGGCTTTGTCTCATTAATCTATTCTTTTGAATATGCTCTGTAATTTTGTTCTTTATAATAGTCTCTACCATTTTGCCTGGCACCTACGTCAGGCTCACTGGTCTATAATTTCCCGGATTCCCTCCGGAACCTTTTTAAAATATCGGCGTTACATGGGCTACCCTCCAATCTTCCGGTACCATGCTTGATTTTAAAGATAATTTACATATTACTAATAATAGTGTTGCAGGAATTGATGCATGAATTACCCCTATTGTTAGCAGAATCTGTGGTACTTCAGGAGTCAAACAGCACACACCAGAATGAGGGAGAAATCTTCTTTATTTGCCAGCAAACAAAGTAGAACATCAGCATTAAGTCTCTTCTTCTCTTCCTCAGCTCTCTGTGTCTTTGTGGCTTCTGTCTCAGCTCCTTCTCTTCTGCTGCTGTCTCTCCCTCTTCTGTCTGTTCCTTCAGCTCTCTTCTCTTTTGTCTGTTCCTTCTGACGTAAGCTGCTTCTGCTCTTACTTATATACAGTCCTAAGTCCCTCCTAGCCCCCCTTACTCTCCAGATGGTAAAGAATAGATTAATTACCTTGTCTGAAACAATCATCTCTGTACATTACTTTAAAAATATCAGTTACATAGGTTTGATATTTCTCAAACTGACCTATGACCTGGGGCCTCTCACGCTAGACAATTTGGCACCAGTCTCTTACATTTTATTATGATTAACTTAGGTTCATTGAGGGGCGAAGGGGCCAATCTGACATTTATTATTCTCATATTCCTAGTCTGGTTCATACTAACTACTAACTGAACTCTGGCATTCATTAAGGGGTCAAGGGCCAGTCTTACTTAATAGCATACATACGTGATTTGTTATTTCTTTCAGAAAGCCCAGTCCTACATTTACCTATAATTAATCAAGACTTTTCCTGACCTTTTTCACCCACCAGCTCCATACATTAAACCAGCCAGGACTGCAGAAAATTCAAACCATATGCTGACCTTTTCACTGCAGCCCTACTCAGAACGTAAGGCAAAGAGTTGAACAAACATTAGATTTAAAAAGGTATTCTACATATTAACTACACAGACTAAACATATTCTAAAATAAGACATATTCTAAAATACACAGAATCAGTATTCAAGAATATCTACATATCAAGAACTTCTAAAATTATTTAACCAGCTTTAAACTACTTTTAAACTACAGCATGTCTGGCTCATACTTTGTTCATTCATAATAGTATACAGATGTGCTAGCTAACATTAGCAATCCATCAATCACAAAGGTGAAAGAAATTTCTCTCTCTGACCTTTCTAACCTTTAGCCTGGCAACGCTGGATTTCTAAATAATCTGAACCATCTGGCATTCCTCCACTTTACAGGACTGAAAAGTAGAATAGAATTTTAAACACCAAACTTTAAACACCAATTAATATGGCTTCTTATATATGTATAATTATGCCCACTGCCTCATTCCCCCCTTTGAAACTAAAATCAGCTTATGCAGAGATAAGTCTCACAACTCAAACTCTGGAGATTATAGTGATCCTAACTAGGAATAGACTTGTGAATCACCATTACCCTACTTGTTAAGGTCCGACGGCATACTGCCGAAGCAAATGAGGCCAAGAAACAAAACAACAACCCTGCTAAAACTAAGACTATTAGGGAAATAAACAAAGGACGTATCCAGGAGGTCAATGACCACCACCAGGAGGTAAGGTCTAATCCTCCTCGGTAATCCTCCACATTAAGGCTGGCCAACTGTAGGACTTTATCCATAGCATGCCTAACTACATGCGTCCTATTTATGACAATGGTACAGCACTCTGAAGAATTTAGCACTGTGCAGAGGCCACCCTGGGCTGCAAAGAGATAGTCAAGACCCATACGGTTATACCGAGAAACTACACTTAATTCATTAATTTGATCCTGCAGTGCATTTACTACCACGTTCAGCTCATGAACTAAAACATGGAGTAGAGACTGAAGTCGCCGGGTAGCCATGCCTAGTTCAGTAATACCCGCTACCGGGCCCCCAATTGGAATCCAGGCCATGGCAGAAAGGGCTACAAGTCTCTTTTTAGTCAGAGGATAAGTAGAGTTGATATACTGGAGGGCTAATTCAATTGCCTCATCCTCTGTGGCAACGGAGGAAGGTAAGGACAAAGCCTCTCGCTTAGAGCGGTGCGGGGATGGTGGCTTGAGGAGAGGAATAACTTTAGGAAAATAATTCAAGGTTACCAATACACAAAAATCATATGTGGGGGGAAGAATCATGTGGAGGACATTATCACAAAGCCAGTAATGACCAAGGAGAGGGCGAGGAAAGTTCCCAATAAATGTTGGCACAGGATGGACATTAGGATGCCCATAATGCGAGCCCCTATCCCAGGGGGAACTAAGAAGAAATGGAGACTTTGTACACCATAGGTGCCAATCCCCAATTGTGAAAGACTGCTCATATGTTGCAACCCTTTCATACCCCGGGGACTTATGAAAGTAGAAAATAGGCCGGGACACTATAGTCTTCTCAGTAGTAAGGTTAGGAGCCAGATAATCACCTTGGTCATAATCTGCAGGTACGGTAGTAGGGCACATAGGAGTACCTGGAGAGACTACCCACACAGATTCCCCTTTTTCTGGGAGAACATTAGTATAGTTACAGGGAATGGGAAGAACAGTTGAGATGTTTCTTGTTAAACAAAACACTCCAGAAGCTGGATAGGGAGACGTAAAGACTGGCCTTAGAGAAGATTCAGAGGGGGAAGTAGCATTATAAAAGGACCACCAAGTATAATCTTGGCTCCAAGGGCCTGAACTCGAAAAGTAGGGAGGTATAAGAGCTGGGAGCTGCACAGGGACAGGAACAGCTGGGACATCTGTAGTATAAGGAGAAAATCGGGAACACACAATACAAGGGGAAGTAATCTTTGCCTGGCTAATTAGTTCCTGGACAGAGTGTAACCAAAGGTTGGAGCGAGTTGGGGTACTAGGAAAAAGGAGGCAAGGAGTAGAAAACAACAAAAGCATCCAAACTACTAACATTTTCTTTCTTCCTAATCTAAAACAAATACAGCAAACTAATTAAGCAATAATATTTAAACAGTCTGTGCTAATCACAGATTACTCTAATATAATGTTCTCAGTCTTTGAGTTCTTATACCAGTTGGGATAGACCCTCAACTGACAAAGATCAAGCTCTCAAATTCCAAGAAAGCCAGAATCTGGCAAGAAAGAGTCTCAGTGTGAAGCCGAAGTTCAGCAGCTCCTGCAGTATGCAGTTGACCCTTCTTTTCAGCTAGTGGATTCTTTGGTTCGGGTCAAGCGCAACTTCAATGGCTCCGCTGGATCACTTTCTGCTCTCCACTGTCTAGGCTCCGTCTGATCCATGCTGGGCTCAGTCTGGTCAGCAGACTTAATTCGAGACCAATGGACCCATGGAGTTATCCCTGCGACCTTCACAGCTGTAGGGGTAGAAAGCAAAACAGTAAAAGGTCCTTTCCATCGGGGCCCCAGAGGCTGGAGCCTCCAGTCTTTCACCCAAACTCTATCCCCTGGCAGGAAGGAATGTACCTGAGCCTGGAAGGGGACAGGGTTTATTTCTCTCACATAAGACTGAAGCTCAGAAATTATCTTGCCCAAGAGGGCTACCTGCTCCTGTACCTGGGCAGACCCTAAAATCCCTATGTCTCCCTTAATTCCCTGCAAAATGGCTGGGGGCTTCCCATACACAATTTCAAAGGGAGAGAGGGCTGTTCCTTTAGTTGGGGTGCATCGGAGGCGGAAGAGGGCTAGTGGCAGTGCCTGTGGCCATTTCAGTTGGGTTTCCTGACAAATCTTTGCTAGGCTATTTTTCAAGGTTCTGTTTGCCCGCTCAACCTGCCCTGAACTCTGGGGACGATAGGCACAATGCAATTTCCAAGTAATGCGCAATGCGCGGGACAGGGCCTGAAGTGTAGCTTCAACAAAGGCGGGACCATTATCTGAACCTATGGCAAGGGGCAGTCCATACCTGGGGATGACATCCCTAAGGAGGGCTCGAGCTACTTCTGTGGCTTTCTCAGTGACTGTAGGATATGCTTCCACCCACCCAGAAAAGGTACAGACCATGACCAAGAGGTATCGGAGCCTACCACTCCTGGGCATTTCTGTGAAGTCTATGACTAGAGACTCAAAGGGTGTTAGTCCTCTGGACTGAACTCCTGGTGGAATACGGGGTCCCTGACGAGCATTATTCTGGGCACAGAGAGTACATCGGGCAGAGGCAGTGGCAACCAGACTATCCAATCCTTCCAAGACCACTACTCGACTGAGTAGGCGGGCTAGTGCTGTTTTCCCTAAGTGTGACAGGTCATGAGCTTGAGACACTACAGGCCAAGCTAGATGGTGTGGCACCAGAACTCTGGTATCAGGGAGATGTAACCAGCCATCAGGTCTCCTTACTGCACCTTCCTCTTGAGCCCATTTCTCTTCCATTTGGGTGTACATAGGCGTCCATTCTTGCAGTCGAATTTGGAACAGGGGAGTCACAGTACTTGCTGAGGGTCCTCGAGCAGCTTCCTTGGCCACCCGATCAGCATGGCGATTCCCTCGGGCCACTGGAGTATCTATCCTTTGATGTCCCCTGCAGTGAATGACAGCTACCTTCTTAGGGGCCCAAACAGCCTCTAGCAACTGAAGTATTTCAGGTCCATACTTAACAGGTTGGCCTGCGGCATTTATGAGTCCCTTTTCCTTATACAAAGCTCCATGAGCATGTAGAGTTGTGAAGGCATACTTAGAATCAGTATAAATGTTGGTTACCAGTCCTGCTGCTAGCTCCAGAGCTCGTATGAGGGCCACAAGTTCTGCTTTCTGGGCTGAAGTTCCTTGGGGCAGGGCTCTTGCTTCTATCACCTTGTCCTCTGTCACCACAGCATAGCCTGCCAATCACTTGGAGTTCTCCACGTAACTGCTTCCATCTGTGAAATAAATTACATCTGGGTCCCTCCAAGGAACATCTTTAAGATCTGGTCGACTGGAATACACTTCATCCATGGTTTGGATACAGTCATGATCCGGTGGTCCCTCAGATGCTGGCAAAAGAGTGGCGGGATTGAATGTAGCCACTGTTTCCAGGTGTATCCGTGGATTCTCACACAAGCTAGCTTGGTACTTAACCATGCGGTTATTTGTAAACCAATGGTTGCCCTTGTACTCCATGAGGGTGAGAACTGCGTGGGGGACTTTAACAACCAGTTCTTGCCCCAAGGTCAACTTATCTGCTTCCTGGACCAGTAAGGCTGTTGCTGCAATGGCCCTCATGCAGGCTGGCCATCCTTTAGCCACTCCATCCAGCTGTTTAGACAGGTATGCAACAGGCCTCTGCCAGGATCCCATCATCTGGGTCAGCACACCCAGAGCAACCCCCTGTCGCTCATGGACATACAATGAGAAAGGTTTCTCCACATCAGGAAGGCCTAATGCAGGGGCTTGGAGTAGGGCTTTCTTTATGGCAATGAAAGATTGTTGAGCAGTAGGTCCCCATTCAAATGGTTCCTTTTCACCCCCCTTTGTGGCCTGGTAAAGGGGTTTCGCCATCAGTGCAAAATTTGGAATCCAAATTCTGCAGAATCCGGCTGCTCCCAGAAATTCCCTAACTTCCCTTCTGGACTTGGGTTGGGGAATTGCAGCAACTGCTTGCTTCCTACTGACATCCAGTCTCCGACTTCCCTGGGAAATGCAGAAGCCCAGATACTTCACTTCTGACTGACAGAGTTGGGCCTTTGAGCGTGAGACCTTATAGCCTGCATCCAAGAGTAGCTCCAGCAATTCTCTGGTAGCCTCAAAAACACTCTTCCTGGGTCACTGCTGCAATCAGGAGGTCATCTACATACTGGAGTAAAACTCGCCTGGAAGGCTCAGATTTAAAAGTCTTAAGGTCTTGCCCTAGGGCTGTCCCAAAAATGGTGGGGGAGTTCTTGAACCCCTGTGGCAGGCGGGTCCATGTATACTGAAGCTTCCTTCCTGTTACTGGGTTTTCCCATTGAAAGGCAAAAAGCAGTTGACTGGCGGGGGCCACCCGAATACAAAAGAAGGCATCTTTTAAGTCTAGTGTCGTGAAATGGGTAGCTCCAGAAGGTATCAATCCTAGCAGGACATATGGATTAGGCACTACAGGGTGTAATGAGATAGTGGATTTGTTGACCACTCGTAAGTCTTGGACTGGCCGGTAGTCCTCAGTCCCTGGCTTCTGAACTTGCAACAGTGGCGTATTCTATGGAGACTGGCAAGGACGAATAATTCCATGGGATAACAAACGATTCAGGTGTGCTTGAATCCCTTCCAGAGCCTTTTGGGGAATTGGGTATTGGCGAAGATGGATTGGCCGGGCACTTGGAAGTAAGTCTACATGGACAGGAGGAATATTTCGGGCCAACCCTGGGGGATTATCTTCTGCCCATACCCCACTGACCTGAAAGCTGTCTGCCAGGGGTAGGTCAACTTGGCCCTGCGACTGATGCAGCCGCCATTCTTCTTCAAGAGGGCAGCAGAGACTCAATATGCCCTTAGGGCTGGATATCGGGGGCCGAAAGGAGACTGAAGTCTGGCCATCAGAGTCAAAGGAAATTTGGGCCCTAAGCTTGGACAGCAGGTCCCGGCCTAACAAAGGGATTGGACAGTCTGGCATATAGAGGAATTCATGAGTGACTGTGTGTGAGCCTAATTGGCATCTACGGGTCGTCAGAAAGGGCCTCCGGTTCTGCACCCCCGTGGCTCCCACCACTCGGACAGTTTTTCCAGACACAGGCGCTAATCGCTCCGTCACAACAGAATGTTCAGCTCCTGTATCAATCATGAATGGAATTGAGCGGCTCCCTATAGTTAACTTGACCATAGGTTCCTGGGAGCCCAGTTTGTAGGAACCCGGTCTGTCCTATTCGTCCCATTCTGCCATCTCGGCTATCCCAATGATGTCAGATTAAGGAGGCTAATAGCTTCCCTCTCAAACTCGGCCTCGGCTTCCTCGATCTCCTGGTCCCCTTCTCAGTCCCTGGCACCTCTGGGGGCATTCATCTTTCCAGTGCCCTCTTTCCTTGCAATAGGCACACTGGTCCCTCTCCAATCTTGGTCTGGGATTCTCCCCCCTTGGCCGGGATTGATTGAAAGAATCTCGGGGCCTGGCTGGTGGTCCGGGGTCCCACTTTGGCTTCCCATTAGCTAGAGGTCGACCTCGGTTAAGGGTGGAATTAGTAATGGCTGCCGCTAAAAGGTCGGCCTTCTTCTGCATCTTCCGGTCAGCCTCTCGGCGCACCTCCTGATCCCTATTAATGAAAACCTTGGTTGCGATCTCAATTAGCTGGGTGGTATTCATCCCTGCGAATCCCTCCTGACGCTGCAACTTCTTCCGGATATCTGGCATACTCTGGGCCACCAATGCACTATTCACCATTCTCTGGTTTTCTAGTGCCTCAGGGTCAAATGGGGTGTATGTTCTGTAGGCTTCAATTAATCGCTCTAAAAAGGCCCCAGGGGATTCAGTTGCCCCTTGGAGAATTTCAGAGACCTTTGCCAGATTAATGGGCCTCTTTATGCCTTTCCTCATACCTTCCAGCAAGTCCCGGCAATAGCCAGACAACAGTTCATAATGCTGCTCATTATTTGGATCCCAAGCTGGAACTGCGCGAGGGAACCGAGCTCTAACCCATTCCTCTAGGTTCTGTGTCCCCTCGGGGGCACGCGCTCGCGTGATGGCCTCAGCATTTTGTAAAATCTTCCGCCTCTCCTCAGTTGTGAAGAGGGTCAGGAGAAGTTGTTGACAATCAGTCCAGGTTGGGTTATGGGTGGCCCTAATGCTAGCCACTAGGTCCACCACTGCCTGAGGCTTTTCAGTATAAGAGGGGTAATGTGTCTTCCAATTCAGGAGATCGGTGGTTGTGAAGGGTACATACTGATAGGCCTGTGCCTGTATAACCTGACCCTGATTATTAGGATCCGGTCGAGTGGTGGTTACCTGACGCAGGGGCAGAACTCTCGAGGAGGTGGGAATAGAACCTGAGGTAGAGCTAGGAGCTACCCCCCTGTCATGCTCAAAAGTGATTGCAGCAGGTCTAACCCATTCAGTGGAGGTGTGTTGAACCCCTGAGGGATGGGGAGGGGTACTCATAGACTGAGAGGTGGTCACAGGTGATTCAGTCCATTGAAAGGGATGCCGGGCCCCTAATGAGTGGGTAGGGGTACTAGAGGGAAAGGCTGGGCTGTCGGGAGTTGAGGAGTCAGGGGGTGCAGCCCAAAGCAGGTCTTGGGAGGTTAACAGGGGAGAATGTGGCACAGAAGGGTAGAGGCCGGATGAAAGGTCCACCCTAGGATGTGACGGGGTTTGCACAGAAGAGGAGCTATCCGGAGAAGCCTGTGCTGGAGAAGCTTGGGCTGGGCGGCGTGGATCTCTGGGGGTGGCACGGAACCCCAACAATGGGCCATAAGGTGGTAGCTCAAGATCTGAGGGGTCATCAGAGAGTATAGGTTTCTCGGACAGGGTAGGGGCGGAAGCCACCGATTGGGTGGTAGGCTTCCTAGGGCTCTTTCCCTCTTCCAATTTAGATTTTCTAATCTTTCTTTGAACGCGGCCCAACATGAATTTTACTGGGGATCCCATATAAGTTTTCAACCAAGAGGGAGGGTCAGTCACAAGGCTGTCCCAGGAATCTATATAGGGGAGTTGTTCAGAATATTCTGGTTCTCCTACAATTATGCTGTAGACCTTCCGGATTACTTCAATATCTAAGCTGCCACTAGGGGGCCACCCCACTCCCATAGATGGCCACTCAACTTCACACAAGGTTCTTAGAGTACTTGAGCTTAAAGTCTGTCCATAATCATTAATTAAAAATCCTTTCTTGAAATTCTTAAGCATACAATCTAGGGGAGTATCAATTTGTCTAGACGATTTCCCTCCCATAATGCTTACAGTTACGACACACAAAGGGGAGGGAGTTTTTGAGAGTGCAGTAAGGGGTCCACACTCTCGAGACACTAGGTAACACAAACAACAATCGCTTCCTTCTGTCGCTGGCCAATTGAACTCGCGTTAATTGGAAACGCAGCTATAAGAAGTCCGCACTCTTTAACATTCAAGCATCACACATTCCATACAGAAAATCCCACCCAACAATTTCAAATTTCTCAGATACAGATAAGCTCAAGCGGTTTCGCTTCTAATCTCCACTAGACTAAAAGCTACTAAGGCCTTCGCTGAGAGTTGATCAGACTCCCCTTCCCTCAATTTTTGAGGGGCTGGTTTACAGTTTCCTAGCTAGGATTACAATACAGAATACAGAATACATACCCGGCGAATGTTTCTCAGTCAGTTGGGTGCCAGAAATTTCTGCAGGGTCCGAAATCCCACCGCTGCCACCAAGAATTGTTGCAGGAATTGATGCATGAATTACCCCTATTGTTAGCAGAATCTGTGGTACTTCAGGAGTCAAACAGCACACACCAGAATGAGGGAGAAATCTTCTTTATTTGCCAGCAAACAAAGTAGAACATCAGCATTAAGTCTCTTCTTCTCTTCCTCAGCTCTCTGTGTCTTTGTGGCTTCTGTCTCAGCTCCTTCTCTTCTGCTGCTGTCTCTCCCTCTTCTGTCTGTTCCTTCAGCTCTCTTCTCTTTTGTCTGTTCCTTCTGACGTAAGCTGCTTCTGCTCTTACTTATATACAGTCCTAAGTCCCTCCTAGCCCCCCTTACTCTCCAGATGGTAAAGAATAGATTAATTACCTTGTCTGAAACAATCATCTCTGTACATTACTTTAAAAATATCAGTTACATAGGTTTGATATTTCTCAAACTGACCTATGACCTGGGGCCTCTCACGCTAGACAATTTGGCACCAGTCTCTTACATTTTATTATGATTAACTTAGGTTCATTGAGGGGCGAAGGGGCCAATCTGACATTTATTATTCTCATATTCCTAGTCTGGTTCATACTAACTACTAACTGAACTCTGGCATTCATTAAGGGGTCAAGGGCCAGTCTTACTTAATAGCATACATACGTGATTTGTTATTTCTTTCAGAAAGCCCAGTCCTACATTTACCTATAATTAATCAAGACTTTTCCTGATCTTTTTCACCCACCAGCTCCATACATTAAACCAGCCAGGACTGCAGAAAATTCAAACCATATGCTGACCTTTTCACTGCAGCCCTACTCAGAACGTAAGGCAAAGAGTTGAACAAACATTAGATTTAAAAAGGTATTCTACATATTAACTACACAGACTAAACATATTCTAAAATAAGACATATTCTAAAATACACAGAATCAGTATTCAAGAATATCTACATATCAAGAACTTCTAAAATTATTTAACCAGCTTTAAACTACTTTTAAACTACAGCATGTCTGGCTCATACTTTGTTCATTCATAATAGTATACAGATGTGCTAGCTAACATTAGCAATCCATCAATCACAAAGGTGAAAGAAATTTCTCTCTCTGACCTTTCTAACCTTTAGCCTGGCAACGCTGGATTTCTAAATAATCTGAACCATCTGGCATTCCTCCACTTTACAGGACTGAAAAGTAGAATAGAATTTTAAACACCAAACTTTAAACACCAATTAATATGGCTTCTTATATATGTATAATTATGCCCACTGCCTCAATAGTTCGGCCAGTTCATATTTCAATTCTATTAATACTCTGGGATGACTACCATTCGGTCCAGGAGTTTGCTACTCTTCAATTTGTCACATTGCCCCAGTACAATCTCCAGGTTTATAGAGATTTCATGTCAGACTTGTCAGATTTGAATACCATTTCTGGCACCGGTATCACTCCCAAATCTTCCTCGGTGAAGACCGAAGCAAAGAATTCATTTAATCTCTCCGCTACGGCTTTGACTTCCCTGATCGCCCCTTTTACACCTCGATCATCTAGTGGTCCAACCGATTCTTTTGCTGTCTTCTTGCTTTTAATATACCTAAAAAAAATTCTATGTGTTTTTGCCTCCAACGTAATCTTATTTTCAAAGTCCCTCTTTGTCTTCCTTATCAGCACTTTGCATTTGACTTGACATTCCTTATGCTGTTTCTTATTATTTTCAGTCAGTTCCTTCTTCCATTTTCTGAAGGATTTTCTTTAAGCTCTACTAGCTTCCTTCACCTCACATTTTAACCATGCCGGCTGTTGTTTGGTCTTCCTCCCTCCTTTTGAACAGCATCCACACCTGATGTCAATTTTTGACCCTCGCAGCCGCTCCTCTAAGTTTTTTTTTTCACTGTTCTTCTCATTTTATCATAGTCTCCTTTTTGAAAGTTAAATGCTTAACGTATTGGATATCCTGTGTATACTTACTCCAAAGCCAATAACAAATCTGATCATATTATGATCACTGTTATCAAGTGGCCCCATCACCATTACCTCCCGCACCAGATCATGTGATCCACTAAGGACAAGGTCTAGAATTTTTCCTTCTCTTGTCGGCTCCTGTACCAGCTGCTCAATAAAGCAATCCTTGATTTCGTCAAGGAATTTTACCTCCCTAGCATGCCCCAATCTTACATTTACCCAATCAATATTGGGGTAATTGAAATCATTACATCCCAACAGCAGTAGATAATTAATATAAATTGTAAGATAGTGAATTAGAAATGGAGAGGGAGAGGACTTCAGACCGGTGATATCTTTAATCCATTGAGCAGGCAGTGTGGAACAGTCCAGTTTTTTTATTGTATTTGAAATTGCGAGTATATCACTGACTGGGTTTCGTTACCTAGCTAGTCTTTACTATTTGGGTGATTTTGTGGTAATTTTTTTTCATTGTTTTTTTCTTTAATTTCATCTTTTATTTTTACTGTGCGTGTTATAATTGGTTTGATTTTTTCACTGGATGTGACGTATGGTTTCCTCTCAAGATCAGCTGGATGGCGAGTTTTGGGCGCGTCCACTATAGAGGGGTTTAAATTCTCACAGGATTGCAGGAAGTTTTGGTGCACATACATCTTGCTGTATTGACGGCTAGCTGGGTAAATTACACTAGGTTTTATCGACGCTAGTATCGCTTGTGGGTTGCAGTAGTTTACATTGTAAGAAAAGTGAATGTGTGTTTGCCTTTTAGGATTTTGCCAAAGTTTGGTGTTGCAGAGCACTCTTCCCCTTATGAAGCCTCAGTTGGCGAAACGGGACCATTGGGGAGGCCCTGGTTTGAGCCGCAACAAGCTAAGTAGCTGTGTTTGACAATAATGTTTTGCACTATGGCTGCTGTATATAGTATATATATGCACTAGAAGCACACAAATGAATACCCAGGTAATTGAAATCACCCATTATTATTGTGTTGCCCAGTTTGTTAGCCTCCCTAATTTCCGATAACATTTCTACATTCGTCTGTTCATCCTGGCAAGGCAGATGGTAGTACACTCCTATCACTATCCTGTTCCCCTTTACACATGGAATTTCAATCCGCAGGGATTCTAAGATGTGTTTTGCTTCCTGTAGAATTTTCAATCTATTTGATTCAAGGCCCTCCTTAACATACGATACCCCTCCACCAATTCGATCCACCCTATCACTACGATATAATTTGTACCCCGGTATGACAGTGTCCCACTGGTTATCCTCCTTCCACCAGGTCTCAGAGATGTCTATTATATCTAATTTTTCATTTACTGCAATATATTCCAACTCTCCCATATTATTTCTTAGGCTTCTGGCATTCGCATATAGACATTTCAAACAATGTTTGTTGTTCCTATTTACATCATGCTCAGTACTTGACTGTATTAAATTGCAATCTTTGGTCTGATTTTTATTTAAGGACACCTGATCTATTACGGTCTCTCTTTCAACCTCACTATCGGGATACCCTATCTTCCCTGTTTTGGTGATATCTTTAAAAGATACCTTATTCCAAACCATGCGCCTCTGAGCGACTGTACTGCAGCTCAGAGATGACATGGGTTCACACAATCCATAGGAATTGCATGTCTTGCACATAACAACTTCACTGATAGTCTTGCAGGTGACACATGCATCTGACAGGACATGGGAGAGCACTCCTTATCCATTTTTCCCTTCCACTCTTCACAGTGCTCAGGAAACCTGTGTAGTAGCCTCAGAATCTCAATATCAGATAGAGCAGCCATAGGCATCGAGTTGAAAACACAGGACACTCATATAAACTTCAAATATAAACTTTAATTTATTCTATATATTTATTTGTTCTTATACTACTAAACATTTCTACCCCACATTATTTGAAAATTAATTTTTAGTTCAATGTGGCTTACATTTAATGGAACTCATTACATTAATAATATACTGAATAAAGCAACAATTAACAAGAATCAGTCACAAATATACAATTCACCAATTTAACTTTTTGCGAAATAGTATGTAATTATTTATACATCTTATTTGCTTTGGAATTTGATTCCACCATTTGGATCCCAAGTAACCTAGGGGCCCTTTTACTATGCCAAGGTAAAAGTGGCTTGCACTAGCTTTGGCATGTGAAATTGGCACATGCTGGGCCACTTTTTATTGTGGCAGTAAAAAGTTTTTTTTTTTTAAATGGGGCAGCAAATGGCCATGCGCAAATATTAAAATTAGCATGCAGCTATTTACTGCCTCAGCCCTTACCACCAGCTATTTAGTAGGCAGTAAGGGCTCAAGCACTAACCCCGTTGTAATTGAACAGAAGGCAACAATATGGCCACACTGCCAATTACCAACAGGAACAGCAGAATGGTAGAAAATAGAAAATCATTTTCTAGCACTAGAAACTGCACTTACCAACTTTGGAACTACCGCTGTGCTGACCCGCTACCCCAGCAGTAGGGCCGATTAGTGCGCGCTACGCACGTGGTAGCCCTACTGTGCCTCTGTAAAAGGGCCCCTTAGAATAAAAAGTAAATAAAATAACTTTTTTCTTTCTCATAATAAAAATATTGCAAAAACGTATAAACTAAAAACATATATACATGGGAGGGGAGGGGAAAAATGAGTGACACCCAAAAAAAGGACAAATATATAATATAACCAAAAAGGGTGAGGGAAGGAGAAAGGATCCCTGTGGGCAGGGGGAAGGGAGACCACTCCCCCCTCCCCCCAAGAGCTCCTGGAGCTGCCTTAGGAGGTGAGACACACTAGGGGTCCTGGGAGGCGTCTGAGTCTAGGATACAAACATGCTCAAAGATAATATGTGCAACTTCTAGTGCTCTTAGTCACTGTCAATGGCCTCAAGCCTAGTCTCCATCCTCTCCAATACAGATTCCCTTCCAGGGGCAGGTGCAGGGCAAGATGCAGCTGTACCTGCAGCTGCACCTGACCCTGGAACTGCCTGAGCCTTAGCTCTCTCTATTGGAGAAGAGGGGGAATATGCAGGAGGCCATTGTTCTCTCCTGAAGAGCTAGCAAGCCCCTCCGGAGGCTAGTCCAGCTGCTCCTGGGGTGACACATGGGGTCCAGGGTGGGTGAGGGGGGAAATAGATTCTGCGGGGGCAGGTGTCCTCCTCCTCTCAGGCCCAGCGGGGATGCTGCAGCTGGTGGCTGAGCTACAAAGGTGGGAAACATATACATTGCTTACAGTCATGATCTCTATCACCTGCACATTTGACCATGACATATTCTAAGGTGGGCAGTGTAGTTTTAGAGTTGACCATGGGGGTTAGGGACCAATCTTTATTGGTTATACATTGGCCCCTAGTGGCTGCCATAGAAATGAGCGAGAACTGGAGAGGGTCATTTGATACTAAAGTGTTATTCACCTGTCTGGGCATGCAACTCATCATGCACCCCCCCCCCCCCCCCGAAGGAAGTCCTGATCATGCTGCTGCAGGTACCTTTCCCATTTCCTTAGATCTTCCATTTGTATGGAGTCAAGGAATGGGAAGGGAGTGGGAGGTTGAGTGAAAGGTTCATGACAGATTTTTCATACAACTATTTGACATGACATGAGATACCTGCTCTTACCTCCATCTCACAGTGTAGCATGCCATGTCGATGTCTGTATACAATGCTCATGACATGGATAGACAGGCTGTTGCGATTGTCAATCCACATTGAACCTCACAGTATTTGTGGAGTACATAATGCTAATTTGTGTTTTTATTTGGCAACCATACAGTCTGACACGAACATGCTGCCCTCCTAGTGGATCAGTGATTATACTGGATACATTGCAGATGAGGTGGCTTATAGGAGGTAGCCTAGTCGTTAGAACACTTATCATTCAGGAGTGGTGAGTTTAAATCCAATTACTGGTTCCTGTCCCCCTGAGCTGCTTGCATTTTGCATTTCCCTCCGCGGGGAAGCAGACATTCCCATTCTTAGAGGCATTGCTACACAGGGGAGGAGGTAGCCTAGTAGTTAGAACACATGACATCATTTAGGGGTGGCAAGCTCAATTCATATCAAAGGTTCATGAGCAGTACACCTCATCCTGCACTGCCCCAGACCAGCCAATGAATACAATAATGAACATAACTTGTGCACAGTAGCTTGCATGATTTTTGTACTTACATCTCTGGAGAAGGAGGCTTGGGAATTATAAGAAAGCAGTCTCTCCAAGGTCATCCTGTACCTCAAGTAGGATCTCCTGTGGCCTGGAAGAATAAAATATCTATTCTCCTTGCAGAGAAAGAGCCTTGCTAACAGCAGAGTGTCAGAGGAAGAAAAATTGGGCTGCCAACATCTGAATGCCATTTGTCCCAGTGTCCCCACCCGCATAACATCATTACACACAGATATCAAATCAGCATTGATATTGTGCCATTCTATGCAGTGCATGGAAATTTAGGCAGAATCTTATATGGCGCAGAAACTGGCTTGGCATGTTCTGTAAACAGTGTAAAAATTTAGGCGCATTCTACACGACAGAGAACTGCCACTAAGTGCAATTCTATAAATGTTGTGTGGTCTTTATAGAATTGCACTTACCATGTAAATTTTTCTACACCAATTTTTCAACACAATTTATAGAATTTGGGGGATAGTGTTTATATTCAGTCCTGCCCTATAACTTATCCAGATAGCAAACTGAATATTACTGCTATTCAGATAAGTTCCGGGACTGCTGTGGTTCTACCCACATTTTACCCCAGCACTATCCAGATAAGGCCAAGGCAGTCGTGGGATCTTTTACTAAAGCTTAGCTCAAGTTATCTGCAGCAGGGCCCATTTTATTCCTATGGGCCCTGCTGCAGATAACTCGAGCTAAGCTTTAGTAAAAGATCCCCTTTGTAAGGATATTCAACAGCACTAACAGGGGAATTCTTTATATGGCACCTATGCTAGAGGTCTACAAAATCCTGAGTGGTGTAGAATGGATAAAAGTGAATTGATTTTGTACTCTTTCAAAAAGTACAAAAACCAGGGGTTACTCAAGGAAGTTACATGGAATACTTTAAGACTGACTAGGAGGAAAAACGTTTTCACTCAACACATAGTTAAGCTCTGGAGCTCATTGCCAGAGGACGTAGTAGCAGTGGTTAATATATCTGGGTTTAAAAAAAAGTTTGGACAAGTTCCTGGAGAAAAGTCCATAGTCTGCTATTGAGATAGACATGGGGGAAGCCCCTGCATCCCTGGGATCAGTAGCATGAACCTTGCTACTTTTTGGGTTTCTGCCAGGTACTTATGACCTGGTTTGGCCACTGTTGGAAGCAGGATACTGGACTAGATGGACCACTGGTCTCACCCAGCATGGCTATTCTGATGTTCTTATGCAGTTCCGCATCAGGGTTTTGGCGCAGAAAAGCATTCTAATGGATACAAGGTAGAAATGGCAGATCTGCACAAAATCATGCTTACATCCCATTGGTAGAATAGCACCTAAGTGCTTCCACATGGATCTGCAAAGGGGGCGTAACAACGGGAGGGCCATGGGCAGATCAGGGACTTTCCGAATGCAGTGCTATAAAATAGTGCAAATCTGCACCCAACTTGCATACAGGGGTTTACACTTGGTTTCAGTTGGTGTAAATCCTCGCACCCAAAGTTGAGTGCAGATCCTGGTGCTCCACGCTATTCTATAAAAGACACCCTTTATAGAATACTGTTCATTACCAATTTTATTTTCAGCGATGAATTTTGAGCACCTTTTACTGAATCCAGCCTTAACCGGACAGTGCCAAGGCGGTAAGGATATTCAGCAGAACTATCCAGATAGTGCTTCTTAATATCTTAGTCAGCAGCTCTTATCTGGATAGCAGATGTTTTTGAATAGTGATTCATGAGGGCCTACTGCTACCCACAGACATTTTTGCAGAGAGTCAGCATCCATGACAGTCCATTGCTAGAGGCTCTTTCCTTCCCTGTGAGCAGGATGAGCCCCTCTTGACTTCACAGTATCCTTTGAATGCTGAGGCTGTGGGCCTCATACAGCAACAGTGAATCTCTACTGCATTTCTTCCCCAGTCCCTAAAATTGTAGTTGCATCAGAGCATGTTACACGATACTGATAAAACACAGCAGCTCAGACTGTGATGTACATGTGCCTAACAATTATCTGTAATTGTACATGATTTAAACTCCTGTATGTATGTTATACCCCTCCAACAATACAAACCTAATGATTCCCTCCACTCCCATTAGCTTAAGCTACAAGGAAATCAAAAACTCAGCTCCTCTTCTAGATCAGAGCAAGAGGACTAGTGATGGAGATTTCCTTCTTCAAACTGGATAGATTAGGAAACTGGACATTTTGCACACAAAGAATTGCTTTCCGATATTCTCTTTCCTCCTCAAAACAGTGAATCTGAGTGCAGACACAAGCACAGATGAAAAGCAGAGTTTATTTATCAAAATAATTAAAATCAAAAGCTAGATGGAGTTCAAAAGAGATATTACAATTAAGACAAAAGGCTCAAGTAACCTTTCCACCCCCCCCCCCCTTCTTACATAGCCATTATGAGAGTTTTAGACTATCCTTGTCATAAACCCCTAAAAGGGGGATTTCAGAAAACCTCCTTTCACATTTCTCAGACCGCCAATGAATCACACACATCACACTGTTAATAAGGATGTTGCTGGTTGTGATAGTGATCAATATAATGGATATAAAATAGTAAAATCCTCAAGTGCCAATATATATTTTGCCCTAAATAGCTCTTGGATATCTATAACCGTTGAACCGCCATGTAGCTAAGTAGCTCTGCAAGGAAACAGGCAGTTCGTTGTTCCTCATTAAACTTTCATATAGTTCTCTTTGCCAGTAAATCTTGATCAATACCAGCATCCTGTTTCTGCATCTCTCACTCATGCAAAGTTTCTGCAGCTCCAGAGCACAAGAGCAGCAGAAAATGGAATCACCAAGCTGTTCTCTCATCCACATTTTCATTAGATAATTTCACAGATAAGGTCTTGTTTACAGCCGTAGAAAGACTGGTTTTGTAACACTGGCTATGGAGGTTTTAAAAAAACATATTCCCCGTGATTTTATATATCAAGCCTTAATTTCCACATGGACAAAGTGTATTCTATAACAATGCGTGTAACTGAATTAGTTAACTTGGATGTTAACAAGCAATTATCAGCACTAATTTGCATTAAGTTTATGCACACAACTCACTAAGAATATTCTGTGACATGGTGCACTTAAATTCTAAGCCGCATAGTTGAGCGGGTCATGGGTGTTTCTAAAATCTATGCACGTTGTTATAGAATACACCCACTCTGCGCCTAATTTAGGTGTCAGGATTTTACATCAAGTAAAACATGGTACATAAGTAATGCCACACTGGGAAAAGACCAAAGGTCCATCGAGCCGAGCATCCTGTCCACAACAGTGGCCAATCTAGGCCAAGGGCACCTGGCGAGCTTCCCAAACGTACAAACATTCTATACATGTTATTCCTGGAATTGTGGATTTTTCCCAAGTCCATTTAGTAGTGGTTTATGGACTTGTCCTTTAGGAAACCGTCTAACCCCTTTTTAAACTCTGCTAAGCTAACCGCTTTCACCATGTTCTCTGGCAACAAATTCTAGTTTAATTATGCATTGGGCGAAGAAATATTTTCTCCGATTTGTTTTAAATTTACTACACTATAGTTTCATCGCATGCCCCCTAGTCCTAGTATTTTTGGAAAGCGTGAACAGACGCTTCACATCCACCTGTTCCACTCCACTCAATATTTTATATACCTCTATCATGTCTCCCCTCAACCGTCTCTTCTCCAAGCTGAAAAGCCCTAGCCTCCTTAGTCTTTCTTCATAGGGAAGTCGTCCCATCCCCACTATCATTTTAGTCACCCTTCGCTGCACCTTTTCCCATTCTACTATATCTTTCTTGAGATGCGGCGACCATGGAGCAATACAATGGTGTAAATGGCTGTGATTAAATTTAGGCATGTGGAGAAGCGCACGGTGTATTCTATATACCACGCAGAAATTTAAGCCTATTCTATAAAATATAGGCGTACTTTAGAGAATACGCCTAGGGATATTTTTTCTCCCACAGAATTTTCAGGTGCCCTATATAGAATCTAGCCCATTATTTATTAAGATTTATTTACCACTTTTTTGAAGGAATTCACTCAAGGTGATGTACTGCAAGAATGTCAAATATAAGCAATAGACAATTTCAGCAGTAAACACATTCAAATAACAGTACAAAGTATGGAATAGTATTCTACATCAGACAATCCAACAACAGCAGTGATCCAGGGAAAGACAAAAAGGCAAGAGTTCATGCAAGTAAAGCTTTAATGAAAACTGGACCCAACCTGGCCAAGTTTTGGAAAACGTAACTGGCTCCATTGACTTCTGGCATTTGAAGTGAGCATCATTTCATGCAGGATTTCCAGTAAAATTATATATCCCTATGTTTGAATTGCAGAAAGCAGTGTGACCCCTGACAGTTTTCCTATTGTACCTCTGTTTCCCAATTCAAGATTTATTTTTGATACGTTTGAATTGCATAATAAAAAAAATAGTGTTTGCTTCAGAAGCTCATATATTTAAGTGCACAAGAATGTGAATCCTTATAAAAGTTCCATAAAAAATTGAAAACTTTCCTGTATAAGAAATATCTTCTGATAGGTGTCACTTGACAGTGGCCTGATTTTTGCTTTTTCCAGTCTTGACCATCTGTGTTCTATTTAAGAATTTCTTTATTTGATATAAAAGCTTAGTCTTAATCATGTACCTGTGAAATGTATTTGTGATTTTTTTCTTTTAATCTATATAAGCCACATAGAACTGAATTTCAAATTTAGATTTCTGTGGGATATAAACCTAATAAAATGAAATGAAAAATTCATAAATGTTATCCCTCACACTCCAGTCCTCAATCTCTCTATTCACAACCATATCAGCTTTTTTTTGTCCCCATTCTCCATTCCCAGCCCTTCCCCAACCCTCCCATTTTCTCAATTTATCTCTTATCCCAGCTTACTATTCTCCATCTTTCATTCACTTCCTAGTCCCTCATTTCCATCCTTATACTCACCACTTGCCACATCATCTACCTTCCTGTGAGGCAGTGAGGGACCTGATGCAGGTGTCCCTGGTACTTTTCCCTGCAGGGAGTGGCAGTTCAGGCATCCAACAGCAGAGGGTGTTTGACCTGCTGTGTGTCCCTGGCTGAACTGCAGAACTACTATGGCAGGATCCAGTGCATTATGGGGAAATGAGGCTGGCTGACCAAAAGGGAGTGGCTTCAGAATATGGGAAGTTAAAAGTCTCAGGACAGAGGCCCAGAAAAAGAGAGCGAGGAGGAAGGTCCTGCTATAGGGATCAAGAGGAACAGCAGAAGCTCAGAGGGTAAAATTATGTATCATACCTGATAATTTTCTTTCCATTAATCATAGCTGATCAATCCATAGACTGGTGGGTTGTGTCCATCTACCAGCAGGTGGAGATAGAGAGCAATCCTTTTGCCTCCCTATATGTGGTCATGTGCTGCCGGAAACTCCTCAGTATGTCGATATCCAAGCTCCATCCGCAGGACTCAGCACTTAGAGAATTACACCCACAAAGGGACACTCTGCCCAGCTCACCACCGCCGAAACGGGGGAGGGGAATTAACCCAGCTCATCCCCACACAAGTGGGGGAGGGGAATCCGTCCAGCTCATCCCTGCGGAGCAGGGGAGGGACACCACACCCGCCAATGCGGGGGGATCTGGCTTATCCTGCAACCGCAACCGCGGGAGGAGCTGACTGACCTTAACACCGCCGAAGCGGGAGGGGTACAAAGCTGCCCTACAGCCGCACAAAGCGGGAGGGAGCGCCGGCAGAATTTAGGTCTCAATCCAGCCCCGAAAAACGGAGTGGAGAGGAATGCAGTAGCTCACTGTAACACAAAATCGTCTCAACTCCTGAAGAATCCAATTGAAAAAACTTGAACACAAAGTCCTCCTGAACAGGAACTGAAGACTAAACTTGAACTTGAAATGCAACCAGAATATAAACAGTACAGATATCTGGAAGGGGCTATGGATTGATCAGCTATGATTAATGGAAAGAAAATTATCAGGTATGATACATAATTTTACCTTCCATATCATCATGCTGATCAATCCATAGACTGGTGGGATGTACCGAAGCAGTTCTCACCCAGGGCGGGACATAGAAATCCCTGACCGCAACACTGAAGCTCCAAACCGGGCCTCCGCCCGAGCAGCCACAGTCAAGCGGTAATGCCTGGAGAAGGTATGAGCCAATGCCCAAGTTGCCGCCTTGCAAATCTCTTCCAAGGAGATGGACCCGGCCTCTGCCATCGAGGCCTCCTGCGCTCTAGTGGAGTGAGCCTTCAGCTGGATAGGCGGCATCTTCCCCGCGGCCACATAAGCCGCTGCAATGGTTTCCTTGACCCATCGTGCTACTGTAGGCTTAGCAGCCTGCAGACCCTTACGAGGACCTGGGAACAGCACAAACAGATGATCCGACTTCAGGAAATCATTGGTCACTTCCAAGTATCTGATGATGACTCGTCTCACATCTAGATATTTGAGAGCAGAGTACTCCTCTGGGAAGTCCTCCCTACGAAAGGAGGGTAGGCAGAGCTGCTGATTCACATGGAAGCGAGAAACAATCTTGGGCAGGAAGGAAGGCACTGTGCGAATAGACACTCCTGCCTCAGTGAACTGCAGGAAGGGTTCCCGACATGATAGCGCCTGGAGCTTGGAAACTCGTCTGGCTGAAGTGATAGCCACCAAAGAGACTGCTTTCAACGTCAGGTCTTTCAGAGATGCCCTCGACAAGGGTTCAAAAGGCGGCTTCTGCAAGGCTCTTAGCACCAAATTGAGATTCCACGCAGGCACCACCGAGCGCAGAGGAGGGCGTAGGTGATTAACTCCCTTGAGAAAGCGCACCACATCTGGCTGCGAGGCCAGGGAAGTACCCTTCAGGTGATCCCTGAAGCAAGCCAGAGCCGCTACCTGGACTTTAAGGGAACTGAGCGACAGGCCTTTCTCCAGACCTTCTTGCAGGAACGCCAGCACTGAAGAAATTGGAGCAGTGAAGGGAGAAAGTGAGCCTGCCTCACACCACGATGCAAAGGTACGCCAAACCCTGGCGTAAGAGGGAGTGGTAGAGCGCTTCCTCGCTCTCAGCATAGTGGCGATGACCTTGCCTGAGAAACCCTTCTTCCTCAGACGCTGCCGCTCAATAGCCAGGCCGTAAGACGGGGGAGGGATCCTCCATCACCACGGGACCCTGATGCAACAGGCCCGGCCCCCGCAGAGGGCCGTCCACTGAGAGCCTGATCAAGTCCGCATACCAGGGACGTCTGGGCCAGTCCGGACCCACCAGGATTATCCGGCCCGGATGCTTTGCCACCCGGTCTAGCACCCTGCCCAACATGGGCCAGGGCGGGAACACATAGAGAAGCTCCTGTGTCGGCCACTGTTGGAGAAGAGCATCTACTCCCAGAGATCGAGGGTCCCATCCTCTGCTGAAAAAGTGCGGCACTTGGCAATTGGCCGATGATGCCATCAGATCTAGGCTCGGCTGGCCCCAGCGCTTCGTGATGTCCAAGAACGCCTGAGCCGAAAGCTGCCACTCTCCAGGATCCAAGGTATGGCGACTGAGAAAGTCCGCCTTGACATTCATGACTCCGGCAATGTGGGCCGCCGACAGCTGTTCCAGGTTCGCTTCCGCCCACTGGCATAGATTCATGGCCTCCTTGGCTAGAGGGGCGCTCTTGGTACCTCCCTGGCGATTGACATAGGCCACAGCCGTGGCATTGTCCGACAGGACCCGTACTGGCTTCAACGCCAGTACCGGGAGAAACTCCAAAAGCGCCAACCGAACAGCTCTGAGTTCCAGGAGGTTGATAGACCACTTTGCCTCTGCAGGAGACCAGAGCCCCTGCGCTGTCCTTCCCAAGCAGTGGGCTCCCCAGCCCGTCAAAGAGGCGTCCGTCATGACGACAACCCACTCCGGGGTCAAAAGAGGCATCCCTGCGGACAACTTGTCTGTCCTCAGCCACCAGCTCAGCGCCTTGCGCACCGCTGGGTCCAAGGGAAGGCGCACAGCGTAATCCTCCGACACTGGAGTTCAGCGCTGCAGCAGAGAGAGTTGTAGTGGTCTCGTATGAGCCCTGGCCCAGGGCACTACTTCCATCCTGGCCATCATAGAGCCCAACAGCTGCACATAGTCCCAAGCCCGAAGAGGAGAGGCTACTAGGAACTGGTCCACCTGAGCCTGAAGCTTGACAATCCGATTGTCCGACAGGAACACTCTGCCCACTTGGGTGTCGAAAATAACTCCCAGATATTCCAGGGACTGAGTCGGGCGCAGCTGGCTTTTCTCCCAGTTGATGATGCACCCCAGGGAGCTCAAAAGAGCAATCACCCAGTCTACAGAGCTGCCGCACTCTGCATAAGAGGGGCTCGGATCAACCAGTCATCCAGATAAGGATGGACTTGTACTCTTTCCTTTCGTAGGAAGGCCGCGATGACCACCATTACTTTGGAGAAGGTCCGCGGAGCAGTAGCCAACCCGAATGGGAGGGCTCTGAACTGGAAGTGTCGGCCCAGGACTGCAAAACGCAGAAAGTGTTGATGAGGATGCCAGATGGGAATATGCAAGTAAGCTTCCTTGATGTCCAAGGATGCCAGGAACTCCCCTGCCTTCACTGCCGCTATAACAGAGCGGAGAGTCTCCATTCGGAAGTGCCGAACTTTCAAGGCCCGATTGACCCCTTTGAGGTCGAGGATAGGCCGTACAGAACCTCCTTTCTTTGGTACCACAAAGTAAATGGAGTAACGTCCCTTGCCAAGCTGATCTTCTGGCACCGGAACGACCGCACCCAGGCGGATCAGATTGTCCAAAGTCTGCTGCACTGCCACAGCTCTGACCGGAGACT